>NW_015542451.1:1937396-2024312 GCF_001515605.1 Sinocyclocheilus anshuiensis
TAATTTTAATTTTATTAAATAATTCTTATTTTTCAAAATAAACAAGAATTGTTTGTATTCTGGATTAACTAATAGAAGATTGACAAAACCGACATCTTGCACAAGAAAAGATCCTTCAAAGCCAATATCTGACTTCCATCTTTCAGTTACAAAGACACAAAGCATCACTGTTGTTCTGTCACGTCACACTCATCTCATTACATAATGCTGTGCTCTGCAGATCTGTCATTATTTTGACTTATTCCCTCTCTCAAGGACTCAGAGAGTCTGTATAATGGCTGGAAGTGACTTTGACACCGGCCCATAGATGTGAACAGCGGCGTGTAGGAAATCAGCCTATCATGAAGACTGCTGATTGTCAGTGGGAGGAAACCCACACAATTCCACTCTTATAGATGCTTCTATAAAAACACACAAGCTCCTCGGATTGAATGTAAGTGTCAATCGATTTGTGCGTTACGAATTACGTAATCAAGAGCAATTCTCCCCGATGATCAAACCATTTCAGAGAGTTTGGGGGTGGAGGACGATCACAGAAATACTTACACAGTTCCCATAAATCCCTCTGCACAGGCATGGCAACAGTAGCTGCATAGCAACTGGTTGCTAAAGAGACGCGAAAGTGCGAGCCGCCGAAGGGCTGATTTACTTATTTGGCAAGTGAGCCGTGCAACAGTGGAATTCCCAAATGACTGGTAAAAGGCTCCGGTTGCTATGGTGACCTCATGGAAGTGATGGAGCTCTGGCATGTGCTTTCATCCCATCATACAGGATCGCAACAGACACAACAAGCTGTTCAAAACACCGTAACTAATTGTATTGATTGGCCAATAATCTGGTAGAGTACATGAGAGAAGATTCAGTGCCCATAGCTACTCTTTCTTTACTTAAAGCAAAAGTTGTTGATCCTGTAGAGTAGTGTGTCTTAGATGACAACTGCAAAAGTTTACACTCCTATTTTTCAACAAAAGATTGATTGAACTATCAAAATTTGACATTACACACACACACACACACACACACAAATAAATAAATATATAAATAAAATATAAAATTAAAGTAAACTTTTAGGAATTTATTTACAGTGTGATTCCCTAAACAAACAACTCTTATGAGCCAGTTATTTTCATGAAAAAAATGTTAAAAATATGAGTTTCTTTCATAAGTAAAAGGGAAATTATATCTGAAATATACTCAAATGGATCTGAATCAAATCAGACCGAGACCTTGTGAAATGGAATTAAATCAGATTGGAAAGAGCTCAAATAAATTGACTAAAAGCCACAACAGTGATGTGAGTTCTCTACCTGATCTGTCTTATGTTGAGCAGCAGCGGCTGATGGAAAGTTTTCTAGGTAGGGCTGAACCACATCCAATAATTTCAGCAAATGCTAAACAGTGAAAGTTCCAAGAAAAAATATAACTGAAGGAAAAACTGACCTGACAGCATATACTGTACAGTAGACCAGGTGTCAAACTGTCCTGAGAGTTTCGCTTCAACACTCCTATTACAGTTTTCAAGTAATAATGAAGACCTTGACTAGATTAGATTGATGGTTCAGGTGTGTTTCATTAGAATTGGAGCTAAACTCTGTTTTTGACATTCCTGCAGTATATTATACAGATCCATTCAGAATGACTAAACACTGCAAAATACAAATGAAAAGTAAAAACACTCTGAATGTGTGGAAACTCCTCCAGAACGCACTTCTTCAATGAGTATCCATTATAAAACACTCACCTGACATGCAACCATATTGAAATGTGCTTGTATAAAAATACAGTGTTCCGCAATCGCACATACACGGTTTGTTCGTGCATTAATAACAAACTCACGCACCATCACTTGTTACTAGGCAACATTAAACAAAATTGGTGATGTGACCACAAATATATGAAGAGTTATCCATTTTACACTCTAAAAAATGCTGGGTTAAAAAGGCTGGGTCAAAACAACCCAATACCTGGGTTTGTCCCTTTTTAACCTAGCATTTTTTAGAGTGTACTCACCCCATGGGAACCATGAGAGAGGCTACATTTAAGTTAAAAAAAAACTTGTTTTTTGCTGTTCAAAATGCTTTTTTAATGTTAAGGACTCATGCTTCTTGTGTCTGAACAATTACAGACAAATCTGAAAAAATATCACATATGTGTTTATGTTTTAGGACGTCAGAACATGAGGCTATACTGTCAGCATGATGTTAGCTCTAAACTGCTGGATGATACACGTTTATTAAAATGGTAAGAGTGGGGTAATTTGAGCAAAAAGCCCTGGGGTAAGTTGAGCCAGAGGCTCACCCCTTCTTATGATTATAAAGTAAGTTGTTTTAATGTAATTCTTGATTATATTTCATTAATTCTAGACCAAATATTTTAGATTTTTTGTTTTGAACTTGATTTTGTTCTGTAAATTTGAAATAGGCCTTGTTAAGTGGCCAAAGTGAATCATTATGAATGAATGAAGAAGAAAGTTAGTGAAAAAAAACACCCAGAAGACTAGCTCAGCTGAGGGTGAGAAAAAGGCAGAGAGAGCTGTGCTACAGTCCAGGAGAAACACTGAAAGTACGTTACATGACCATGTTATGAGAATAGGAAATGCATTTATTTGCTGAAGTTTTCTATGTCCAGGACTATATGCTCACTTTTTAGTTTGTGAGCACCTGTAAAAATAGGGCACAGTCAAAAATGTAGGAAAACATTACATAATACAGAATCCATTTGCTCAAGCAGGCACTGAAAAACTGAACTGTGTGTTATTTACTTCACATAGCAAGAGATACCCTCACTTTTTCAGAGTCAAAATTTGCAGCCTTGACAAATCAGCCTATTAGGTAGCACTATAACATATTTATTTAAAAAAACAAAACACTTTAACAGATCAGTGGTCTATGAACATTCAAATATGAATACATATGAAAATACATGATAAAGCTTGAATGGTATTAACTATTCGAACGTTAACATCACTTTAACAACACGTGCATCAATGTGCTTCTGATGTGGATAGGGCAAAAAAAAAGGAAAAAAGGAGAAACATAAAAAGAAAAAGTTAATTTGAACGGTCCTTTTCTGTCATAGGAGGGCTAGTCCAACTGCAGTGTAAATGCCTTCCAAACTCCAGTCCACACTGAGCCCGACAGGTATACGGATGCTCTTCAAACTTCAGGGGCCCGTTCTTCGTACGTCACTAACTCAGTTAGCTGGATTTGATTGTTGACGATTTGGCATGATCTTGGTTTATTTGGTTCTTCGAAGCACATCCTGGACTTGCTGTCATAGCAACAGGTCCATAAGCTTAAAGGGGTCCTATTATGCTCTTTTACAAAGTCTTGATTTTGTTTTGGGGGTGTACTAGAACATGCTCTCATGCTTGGTGGTTCGAAAAACGCATTATTTTTCACATAATTTACTTTATTAAAATACCTTTCTCCACAGCCTGGCAAAAACGGCTCGATTAGTTCCGGCTTTGATGAACGTGTTGTGATTGGCGAACAGCTTAGACGGTGTTTCAGTACTGCCACACCCCTTGCTCCGTCTTTCAACAAAAGCTTTTGGCGAATCCGGCACTGTACTCCCTCGTGTTGTGGAAGCTGTCCTCAGTAAAATGCGCAGCTATTATGGGAATGGAGCACAGGAGATGCAGTTAACATGATCTTGACCCTTAAGAAACTTTAATTAATGCTGTCACATAACAAATCTGCTTCAAAAATAAAATTACATGGATTGCTAATTACAACATCGAAATAAAATTGTAAAGCCTGTACAAATACTAGAAATCGTGAATATAAATAATTGGGAATCATGTAAAACAGTGCACATTTAATTTATCTATTATAACATTTATGCAGGTTTGTTCACTTGGCTGTTTACTTATAAATGTCCAGAAATTTGTCAAGTTTTTCGTCAGGTGTCTTTTTTAATTATATGATGTCATTACGTTGCCGTCTTGCCACAGCCAATCGCTGCATTGCTGATCGTGGTTTTGAGTATCGATGCATCTGCCCTTTACGGGGAACACGAGAACGCACAGTAATCTTAGACAACTTAATCCAGATATTTTAATCAGATCCGCAGATTCGTTTGAAGAACCAAATTAGCAAGAGATCAGTTCTGTCAGTACCACTATCGTCAAAGATAACTTACAATTAGCATACATTTTAGGTTGGGGGTATGGTTCTGTTCTGGGCAACACTCCCTGCCCATCCATTCAGCCTAGCATGGATAGGAGCAGGGAGAGCATAAATACCCCCCCAGGGTAAACTGAACAGAACCAACATTAATGATTAATGTAGCAGATATCATCAATGTTCTAAGTGATTATTTTATATATCAACATAATTCAGTGGTCAAGAATTAAGAAGAAATATCCAATGCCAAGTCCTGACTGGACGAGAGGAGGAGCTGGGGATGGAGGTGGGTGATTAGCTCCTGAGCAAAGCGATAGCTGCTGAATAATGACTGAAAGGACCTTATAAAGGGAATTATGATTAGCGTCGTATTCCTATAGGTAGACGTGGATCAGCTGAGGCTTGACTAATGTGACCTGCCAGAACTAATGCTACACTCCATTTATCATGATTAGAAGATCTGGCATCTTTCGAATCATCTCAGATGTATTAAGCGAGGTACGAAGAACTTACCAGGGCCTTGTTTGATCCTTGCTCAGGTATGAAGCAGTCATTAATTTGCACTTTAAAAGTTTATACTCAATTTGTTTTTATATGCACTTAATGGGTAGTTGATGATTGTGAATTTTAAGTTTTTATGTAAAAAAAAAAAAATCATATAAAGCAAGTTTGTTTTACTTCTAATAAAAAAAATTCTAATTTCAATTCGTTTGAGCTTATAAAATTGCATGTGTAATATAAGATGTAAAAAAATGTTTAATAGTTTTAGATGGACTACGCCGCTCTGTAGAACATGTCACTGCTTGATTTTTAATGTCAAATACTCTTATTTATCTTTTATAGACATCTTTTCCTACTATGAAGTCGGCAATATGCTGGGTCAAAGAGGACTTGGAGACCTTGAGGTATCTTTTTTATTTGTTTATTTAACTTAGCTAGTAATTTCTTATCTTCATCCCTTTGCATTTAAAAGGAAATGCAATTTCGCATTGAAGTCCTTCTAGTGTATGTTATGTCCAGTGTTTAGAGCAATTGACCTTTTTAAATTGTCAGATGAACCAAATATACTCTACATGGGTTTTTTATTCATGCTTGGAATTTATATTTACAAACTTTACATGTCTGTATTAATGATTGCAATGATATGACCTCTACACGTTAATTGAAAATATTTCTCACACAAATCAAATTCTTCTTTCTTTTGTTGATCAGGTGGCAGTGAAGTTCGTCAAGAAATCAGAGGATATGAAATACATCAACTTTGTAAGTAGACTGCGAAAAATGGTTCTAAACAGTAAAAAATTGGGGTCCTTCATCTTGTAACAATAGCAGAACCCTTTTTGGTGCTAAAAGGAATCCTTAATAGAACTCTATAAAGAACCATGTTTTGATAGTGCTATATAGGATTGAAATGGTGTTATAAGTAACTTTTAAAATTACTTATTTTTTTAAGTTTATTTATAATTGTATTTTAATATTATTATATATCTTACATATCATTACATCTTCCTCCTTATAATATCCTGTAGCCTCTATTAAGGTTTCACATAAAAAAAAAAAAACATAATAAAATTAAAAAAAAAATACATGAAATATAAATAAATAAATACCTGTCGGCGCTACAAACATGTCCACTCGCCATTTCAGCATAAAAGGTTTCCTCAGGATAATAATAGGTTCCTCCTTGCGACGGCACGTATTGACATGCCATCCTGGAGGAGCTGGACTACCTGTGCAAACCTGATTGGGTCGTAGTGTCTCATGCTACAAGAAGTGACAAGGACCCTAACAAAACACAAAACTAGAGACAAGACTTAAGAAGCAGTCAAGTAACACCGCAGCTTGTAGCCCCTTCTGTTGGTGAAAATAACCACTACACCATTGTTTGAAACGTGTTGCCGCAGGGGGCGCTATTCACCTTATCTTAACAATAACCACAAACAGTAAACACACAATTTCAGCAACACAAAAAAGGTAAAATAAAAAAGATGTTTGTTTAATGTAAACGGGCCCTCCTTAGTTCTGTTGTTGTAGGACACTGTCTTAGTAACTAATGGATGATTAATCTAGAAACCTGCTGGAGGAATAAGAGACAAGAAAAACAAAGATCAACACACTGAGCACAAAATATAGGAAAAAACTAATATTTTAGTATATAGAGTTTCTAGGAGAGCCTTTTGTTTTCTTTTCAGAAGATCTGCTTTTTCTGCTCTAAATAGTGTATCTATTGCTGTTATTAGATATGGACACCTTGAAACAACATGAGGATCCGTGGAAGATCCATAAGGAGGAAATACCCAGCACCACTCAACAGTAAGTGCTGTCCGATTTTTCACACGTTTATCATATGGCACAGCAATACTGCTCACACAGACATTTATGCATGCAATAATAGTCATTCTTTGATCTGCACACTTTTCCCCCAAACATAAGGTGTTATATAAAATCCATTTAATTTGATAATTCAAATAAATCTTAAATTTGTAAGGACACACAAAATATTGGCAGTCATATCTGTAATTTAATGGCAAACGTAACCGATAAATCCTAATTTTTAAAAAGAAAATTAGGCTGATATATAAAAGCTGGTAAATTATGGTTTACCAAATAGGCTATATTTTGGTAAATAATGATTTGGGGAAAAGACACCAAGTCATCTCTTTTTGCTTGCAGTTTTTTTTATATACTTCGCTGTACAATAACCTGCACATTTACAATGTTTATTATTATGCCTCATGATATTTTTGCAGATTTCTACCTTATGATACCACTTGTACTGTTATGATCACTGGCCATATAATGCACCTATACTGTGTTTATACTTTATACTACATTTTAGAAAACATACAAAGTTTTAGTTCACATAATTAAAGCTGTGGACCATCGGACAAGACACATTTTTGGGCAGAGACTCTCCATCTTCCCTTATTTGCTTGATAAGTAACACAAGAGTCAAGAGGTGTCTCTCCAGAGCCAAAGAAAGCTAAATAAAAGGACCATTTTTTAAATAGACATGGTTACTCTAAAACTTGCTCCAGTAAGATAATTGCCACTGTTGTCTCTGTAGGTCATATTTTAAGATGAAGTGCAGAGACATCAAACACAAATGCAAAAATAATGACTGTTTTCAGACAAGTTTCAAGCACACTCCCCTTTGCCACTAATCACCCCAAAGTCACATCATTGGATGAGCTAACAGTATGTGCATTTGCATGCACTTTAAAAGTCAATAATTTATCCTTTTAAAAACACCCGAGTCCAACTCAAATCCTACCAGTCTGTTTTTAATTATAAAGTTGGCATGAAATGAGAATTAACCCTATTTTTAACATGCTGTTACAGATTTTACTGTGAACAATAAATGTTTCATTGTTTTAAATATTTGTAATGTTTAAATGTCATAACTGGATCTTGCAGTGAAACTCCAGACTTCTCTCTGGTGACGCATGCTGATCATTTAGTCTGCTTAATTCCACCCCTGTAAACTCATGTGCACCACGCCCACATCTCAACATCCAATCAACAATCGATGGATAGAACCAAGTCCCCGCCCTACATTTTTTCTTGTTCAATAATCCGTTACACTTGAATGTACGTCACAATACGGAAGAAAAGAAGCGTTGCTACTTACGTTTCATCACTACTTTAACTACTTTTTGCAAATAATATCAGCATTTCACTTGCTTCATCCACCATCTAGGTTTTCATTTTTCCACTGATCTTGTTGAAATGTATTATGGGATTTCCTTCTCCATTAGGAAGACATGCAGTGCTGCCTAAGAATCTGCCAGACCAAGGCTTAGTATGGTAAAATGAAACAATACTACGTTAAAGCTTGTATAACAACAATCACCATCTTGGATCTTGCCCTGAGGTCTTATAAAAGAGTAAAGACTGAAAGCAGGGGCCAGCTGACCTCTATGCTAATTAAGACTGTTTGTACTTCCCAATTAGCACACTTACGCATTCTTCTATGCCATTGCACCTCAAAAGCCTGGATGATGCACTTAATTAACTGAAAAGAAAGAAGTGTGGAATGTTGGCCACTTCATGCACTCAACAGTCACAGCTTTAATTACCAATTACGTGAAGAGTGTCATCATTTGGGACACAACTTGTCAAACTAACTTAACCAACCAACTTATTTTTTTGGATTCTAATGAGAACAATCTACTTTATGTAATTGACTTATTTTACTAGATACAGTAGAAAATATTATTGAATTTCTTTATCTGTTTAAGATTGTGTGCTCATTGTGAAGAAGTGCGATGGGAAGAAATCATTGCATAATGAAATGTGAATGGCAAGTTCCTCTTTCATTTTCATGTTTTATCTTTACATTGTACGTTTACAAGATAATTTTGAGCGAAATCTTATATGGACCTTATATTTACAATGTTATCACCTTATATATGTCTTATATCTGTACTCTAGCTGTAATCTGTTCTTCACATGTCATATTTCTGACTTCAACACATAAAAGCATCAGACGGATTTGGTCTTGGTGATGTGCATCAGGGTGACATACGCAAAGTCCATGATACTCTGGCCTGAAATCCCTGTTATTCCTGTCAGCTCCTCCACTACCTGCACCACACATGAACCAAACTCACTAGAATCCTTTGAGACTGGCACGTTTGAAGCAAGTAATAAATATTTAAATACACTTCACGGTGACTGACAGAATCATGATCTAGATTCAGGAGCTGTACCTTTTCCCATGTTGAGATATGATGAATGAAGGCGGCCACAGCAATGACTCCCACTCCCAGAAGCATGAAGTCCTCGGTCACCGACACAAACTTGGCTCTGTTACAAACACAAAATATACTTCCTATTCCTATGGCTATGGCAGGTTTAACCATAAAACAGTGTGACGTTTACCTCGGAATGAGTTATGACCTTGTTGAAGGTGAACTGTGTAATTCACGCACCACCAAACAGCAAATTTATTAACTAGATTTACATAATGTGAGCACAATACACACCGCTGATGGTAGAGAGTTGTGGGTAATGCTATGTGGAGGTAATTTATCATGTTGATAGGCGTCGCTCACCTGAAACTCATATTATTGGTTGAACCAAAAGTTAGACCTGAGAAATATTTTAAAGTGCCAGCGTTTGCATTTTTCAGTGGCCTGTTACTCAAAGCTAGTTAAACAAATTCTGAGTTTCACCTAAATGGTGTTTTGTTTTTTTAATAGAGGTTTACTGAACAAATTACTCTTTCTTTAAATAAATTCAGTTATAACTCAAATTTTCTCTAAACTATGCTCTAAACTATAGTGAGCCCTTTTACATTTGGCCTAAGGATACAATTAACTACAGAGCCCAAACTTCAATTTAATTACTATTTATTTTTAAATATAACAAGCAACACTCAACTTAAAAAAATAAAAATTATGCAAACACGTAAATTGCACATAATGCAGTTTTTAAATTAACTTCTAAATTATAAAAATTATATTTGTTGTTGAAATATATTCATTTACACAGTGCCTCTCATAACTCGTTTCATAACAGATTTATTTAAACATACAGTAAATAATTAAGACATCACTAACAGGTAAAGTAAATGAAACGCTTTGTGACATTTTGTTTACAAACTGTTTTATTGACGTCTTTCTGCGGTTGAAACGCTGATTGAGCGATTACATGAGGCATGAGATGTTCTTTCATGTTTATTTCGCGTTAAAACTAGTAGTACAGAGGAAGAGATGATCGCGCTGCCGTTTGAGCCGAGGCGTTTATACAGCGACCAGTTGCGCAGCATCAAAGAGCATCAAAACAGCATTTATTGTTTGAATTTCTTGAAAAAAGGACATAATTTGAAAGATAAGACTTTGTTTCTTATCAAAAGTACAATATATAACACTGGAAGTTTTCAATTAAGTTCCACTCGTGCAGTGGTTAAAACAACACTGTATTTGTTCAGTACACATGCGTACCGAACCGAAAGACTCGTACCGAAAATTTCCGGTAAGAATTAGTGTTGTCAAAAGACCCGGTACTTCGGTACCAAGTCGGGTTCGGTACTAAAAAAATTAAAACGTTACGGTACCAGGTTTTTTTAAGTACCGGTGGTACCGAGTACCCGGTCAACCCGGTTCTTGATGCGCTATCCGAAAGGTGCGCAGATGCGCTCTCTTCATAAAAGCACTGAGACGTGGCGACATCAAAAAGAGGAAACACACTAAACTAACAAAACACTTTAAAGACACCCAGAACAAATGAAAGAGTTCAAGCAGGTAAGTTTCATTTTAATTTTTAATATTTATATCTTCTCAGTGTTTTCCATACATTGATTTATTTGTGGCGGCCCGCCACAATATCAAAACTGACCGCCACAAATAGATTTTCCAAAAGGCTTTGACTTCATTGAATAAACATGAGCACTGCACGTGTCAAAGTCGAAACCCCATGCTGGTGTTACGAATACTGAAATTTTGGTACCGTGACAACACTAGTACGAATACGTGTACCGTTACACCCCTAATATATATGTGTGTGTGTGTTAGCAGCAAAAGCTGGACAATTAAATCTCTACATTTTTTTTAAGTGGTTTAATTTGAGCAAGAGATCCAGGGGTAGTGGTTTCATTGCATCTGAAATATGTCACTTTGCTCACAGCTGATTGGTCCAGTTTAGGTTTGTGATCTCTTACCAGAATAAAACCTGCTCCGGACCAGGTTAGCTATGTAGCACAAGTTACCACGACAATGAACACAATCTATATTCTTGAACCCAAACAACCACTTTGTTCAAACTAATTCAACTCAGTGGTCACTAGGCCACAGGAATGGCATATTTGTAGTTTTGTCTACACATTAAGCTGGAAGGAGAAAGCATCTGAACCAAAATTACATACTTCACCTTTAAAAACATTAGTAGAGAGAGTCAATGGGGAAAATTAATAAAACCCTGTTACCTTTGTTCATGGGAAGGACTGGAGCATCCAGTGGCAGATTTGAGCAATGAGTTGTAGATTGTCTCCCTCTGCAGGTAAATGAACTGCAGTACACGCACACACAGGTGATGTAGTTGAGCAACAGGGACACTTGCATCATTATGGCCTGTGTAAATGCACAAAACACAGTGATTAAGACCATTTGAGTTATGTGCGATCTAAATTTATAGCGGATACCTGAGAAACACACTACTTACCCAGCACTTCCAAAAGGGTCTCCACGTATGTTAAAGGATTTGGGACATTTAAATTAAAGTTGAGAGTTTTTAAAACGAGAATCTCAGAGTCCAAGAGCTGCTCTTTGGAGCAAGGGTAACCAACTGCCTGCAGAAATCTCATGGCAATGTCATTGTTAACAACCTAGACAAACACAAATAGAACTGATCACATAACGCATGGAATGTTCGTTACGTTCTAATTTATGAAATAAACATACGTTGGAGTACAGGTCCAGTTTGCTGGCTATCTGAACGCTTGAGAGGATGGAGAGAAAGAACTTCTTCTTGAGTGTTTGGAAGATGAGCTCCTCAAATTTTCCTGTGTCCTCAGATGATCCTACTTGACCTTTCTGGCTGCGGATTAGATGTTCAATATATTTGGCCATAAACCTAGAGCATGACAAAGGGAAGTTGTTTTAAACAGGTTTACAGTGAATAATGCTCTTTCAAGATTCTTTAAACTACCTCTCCAGTATTTCGATTGCCTGGTATCCAACCGCAGGATTCAGTCCCAGCTCCTCACAGAGATGAAACACACACTCTGCGGACCGAATAAACAAGGGTGATAATACATGAACATAAACGTATCAGCATATTAGTATTACAGTACGTTTCAGACATGACGTCATTGCAATGATAGTCTTACAATAGTCTTATCATTGTATTTTTAGGCTAAATACTACACATATGGAACACATTAATATCTATGTTTTTCAAAATGACAATTTTCACCTGAGATTCGGAGCCAAATTACAGGGGGGTAAAATTACTTCAGAAAGATGGCAGCATCATTATGTTATTTTTACACAGAGATTGGTTGGTCTATTAGTAAAATCGGTTGACTTGAGCAATCTTTGTTGCATTAAATGCCAGTGGTGACCATTCAAAAATGGAAAAAAAGCACTTTTCAAGTTTTTTCTCCAAAGTTTGCATCCCTGTAAATCAAGAAGTTTTAAAGATATCTTAATGCCCTTTAAGATTTTGGGTCTTAACAAACTTTCCTTTTGGCATCTTCATTTTTAAGGCTCTATATCAGGGCTGGGCAACTTCGGTCCTAAAGGGCCACTGTCCTGCAGAGTTTAGCTCCAACCCTAATCAAACCCACAGCAATATTGGAATCGCAATATGGCTCCAGGAGGAAATTGTTGAATTGTACACATTTTCAGTGGTCAAGAAAACCAAATGTGGGTCACTTTGCATACAGATGATACTTTTTTTTCTTTTAAAGAGGAAGGTCTGAAGAACAAATAATGTTGAAACTAGAAATGTATCTGGTTTCCCATCTATCAAAATAATAGCGTAGAACATACCTGTCCGAGTGCCATAAATATACTTTTTCTAAAGTTGTGTGCATGTCACTCAAGTAGTATTAAATTTATCTCAATATTCTTTTTGATTATTTTAGATATACTGTATTCCTAATAAACTTTTCTTTTTGAATCTTCATTTTCAAGGCCCTTTATAGTTCAGTCCCAGAGATATGGGGATTTCAATTCGGCTCCATGTGCAGATTGTTGAATATTACCCATTTTCAGTGGTCGAAAAACAAATGTTGGTCACTTTGTGTATACAGCTGATACTTATTGTATTTAAAGGGGAATATCTAAAGAAGAAATAATGTTGAAACTATAATTGTAGCTTGTTGCCGAATCTCAGGTGACAAAACAGTGGATTACTCAGTAAATATACATCTGACATTTAATATTTTGGCTTAAAAAAATATTGACAAAATCTCAAATCTGAGCCGGGAAAGTTTCTGAAATTTGGTTGATTTGGTACGGTGTAAATGCACAAAACACAGTGATTAAGACCATTTGAGTTATGTGCGATCTAAATTTATAGCGGATACCTGAGAAACACACTACTTACCCAGCACTTCCAAAAGGGTCTCCACGTATGTTAAAGGATTTGGGACATTTAAATTAAAGTTGAGAGTTTTTAAAACGAGAATCTCAGAGTCCAAGAGCTGCTCTTTGGAGCAAGGGTAACCAACTGCCTGCAGAAATCTCATGGCAATGTCATTGTTAACAACCTAGACAAAACACAAATAGAACTGATCACATAACGCATGGAATGTTCGTTACGTTCTAATTTATGAAATAAACATACGTTGGAGTACAGGTCCAGTTTGCTGGCTATCTGAACGCTTGAGAGGATGGAGAGAAAGAACTTCTTCTTGAGTGTTTGGAAGATGAGCTCCTCAAATTTTCCTGTGTCCTCAGATGATCCTACTTGACCTTTCTGGCTGCGGATTAGATGTTCAATATATTTGGCCATAAACCTAGAGCATGACAAAGGGAAGTTGTTTTAAACAGGTTTACAGTGAATAATGCTCTTTCAAGATTCTTTAAACTACCTCTCCAGTATTTCGATTGCCTGGTATCCAACCGCAGGATTCAGTCCCAGCTCCTCACAGAGATGAAACACACACTCTGCGGACCGAATAAACAAGGGTGATAATACATGAACATAAACGTATCAGCATATTAGTATTACAGTACATTTCAGACATGACGTCATTGCAATGATAGTCTTACAATAGTCTTATCATTGTATTTTTAGGCTAAATACTACACATATGGAACACATTAATATCTATGTTTTTCAAAATGACAATTTTCACCTGAGATTCGGAGCCAAATTACAGGGGGGTAAAATTACTTCAGAAAGATGGCAGCATCATTATGTTATTTTTACACAGAGATTGGTTGGTCTATTAGTAAAATCGGTTGACTTGAGCAATCTTTGTTGCATTAAATGCCAGTGGTGACCATTCAAAAATGGAAAAAAAGCACTTTTCAAGTTTTTTCTCCAAAGTTTGCATCCCTGTAAATCAAGAAGTTTTAAAGATATCTTAATGCCCTTTAAGATTTTGGGTCTTAACAAACTTTCCTTTTGGCATCTTCATTTTTAAGGCTCTATATCAGGGCTGGGCAACTTCGGTCCTAAAGGGCCACTGTCCTGCAGAGTTTAGCTCCAACCCTAATCAAACCCACAGCAATATTGGAATCGCAATATGGCTCCAGGAGGAAATTGTTGAATTGTACACATTTTCAGTGGTCAAGAAAACCAAATGTGGGTCACTTTGCATACAGATGATACTTTTTTTTCTTTTAAAGAGGAAGGTCTGAAGAACAAATAATGTTGAAACTAGAAATGTATCTGGTTTCCCATCTATCAAAATAATAGCGTAGAACATACCTGTCCGAGTGCCATAAATATACTTTTTCTAAAGTTGTGTGCATGTCACTCAAGTAGTATTAAATTTATCTCAATATTCTTTTTGATTATTTTAGATATACTGTATTCCTAATAAACTTTTCTTTTTGAATCTTCATTTTCAAGGCCCTTTATAGTTCAGTCCCAGAGATATGGGGATTTCAATTCGGCTCCATGTGCAGATTGTTGAATATTACCCATTTTCAGTGGTCGAAAAACAAATGTTGGTCACTTTGTGTATACAGCTGATACTTATTGTATTTAAAGGGGAATATCTAAAGAAGAAATAATGTTGAAACTATAATTGTAGCTTGTTGCCGAATCTCAGGTGACAAAACAGTGGATTACTCAGTAAATATACATCTGACATTTAATATTTTGGCTTAAAAAAATATTGACAAAATCTCAAATTTGAGCCGGGAAAGTTTCTGAAATTTGGTTGATTTGGTACGGAATGACCCTTATCATAATAGTTATGTTTGCTAAAACAATTAAACATTGTTATTTACATTACTATCATTATTTACATCAAAATAAAAGTCTCTCTTGCCACAATAATCTGTCAAACAGGAAAAGTTATGGGGCCGATTATTTGAATACATCTGCGATATATCGGCCTTGGCTTGGCGATATATCAGTGGACCACAAAGTCATGTTATGAACATTGTTTATAAATATTTAAATCATTCACTAACATATTACAGTATGCTTCACATTACTGTGGTACTGCCATCTGATACCAAACCCCTGACATATCACACTAGCTAACATTATATGCTAACATTAGTTTAAAGCCAACAACACTCACCCACTATCCTCCTTTCTTTCAGACATCCACAGAAATCTGACACGCTCTCCAAGTTGGATTTGTTTCTGTTGTTGAGGTTGGACAGAATATCGGTTAAAATGTCTAAAGACACCTCTCCAAACCTCGGGTTCAGCGGTTCTCTGGTGTGCAGTGAAAACATAGTACTTCCCGCCATTTGTTAGTAAAGATTAATCGTGTTGGAAATGTTCGTTTTGCTCCAGAAAGCCAAATCCCCTCACGAAGCTTGTTTAAATATCAGCACGTTTTATTTTTTATTTTATTTTATATGCTGATGTATAATTTTTAAGACTTTATAACAAGACATGCAAATATATTCGAGAGGAATTCCAAATAAATTATTTTTTCGAAATTTTAACGACGACTGTGATTGGCCAATTCTGAGAGGCGTTGAGAAAAGTAGCAGAAACCACGTGATAACACCATCAACGTATTGGTTGTTTAAAAGTGGCTTTTTTTTTTTTTATGAATACATTTCTTCTAGGGCTGTGGTCATAGACCCCAAATACAATATGCAGGAATACAAGAAATATAACATCACTACAATAACTGAAGTAATTAATTTTATTGTATTTATACCTGACCTTATCTACATATGCTGCCAGTTCAACAATCACGCTTCACAGTCAGCTGGTCAAAGATTAATTAAAATTAGTTGATGTAAAATAAACTAAATAATTAATAAAGCTACATGTAAACTTGCATCAAATTATTCCCCTCAACAACTTGTAAAGCGACGGGCTGCGCAGACATTGCAAAAAAAATAAAAAAGAAAGACGGACTGCGCAAAATCGACGCAGCATTGATTTGCAAAATAACCGTGTTACGTCACGAAAACAGCGCTTCAAACATGGCGGACAAGAGTAGTCAAGGGGAGCCCAAACCTGAATCCCAGTTTGCAAAGAGAATAGATCCTGCAAAGGAAGTTCTGACCAGGGAACAGCTGCAGTTCATCCGACAAGTGGAGCTGGCGCAGTGGAAGAAGAAAGCAGTCAAGCTCCGGGGACGAAACGTTGCGACAGGACTCGCTATAGGCGCTGTAGTTCTCGGCATCTGTATCCTTTACAGCTCTGTTACACAAGGTTATGGCAGCAGTACAGTGCGTTACATTACATTACAGAACGTGCTGAGCTAGTGATGATGTTCTGCACGGCTATGATGATGAATGATAGCAATATTAGTTCAGTTAGCGTGTTACTACACGTGGGTGCGTTATTACACGATCAGCCAATGTGACCCGTGCTGGAGTCACATGAGCAAGTCAAACTCTTCAATATGTTTACTGGTGCTGTTAACTAATAGGTTACACTTGTACTGTTAGCAGGTCAAAACAAACACTAGAAGTTTAACCTTTTTAATGAAAATGACTATATTTGTTTCCCATAATAGTTTTACTTCAATATGTTGTATTTTGAGTGGATTTTATGATACTAAACCATTTATTTCCTTTTAAAAATAATATTAGAAAAAGCTTATTTCAGAAAAAGCATTTTGAGAAGGTAAAGACCAGATAACTTTTAATGAGGGGGATGTACAAATTAAGTATTACCAGAATTAAAGGGATAGTTCACCCAGCAATTACAATTTTGTTATTTACTCACCCGCAAGGTGTTCCAAACCTGTATGGCTTGCTTTTTTTTTCTTTTTTGGTGAACACAAAAGATCTTTTGAAGAATGTTGGTAACCAAACAGTTGCTGGTAGCCATTGACTACCTGCTGAGCTAGTGATGATGTTCTGCACGGCTATGATGATGAATGATAGCAATATTAGTTCAGTTAGCGTGTTATTACACGATCAGCCAATGTGACCCGTGCTGGAGTCACATGAGCAAGTCAAACTCTTCAATATGTTTACTGGTGCTGTTAACTAATAGGTTACACTTGTACTGTTAGCAGGTCAAAACAAACACTAGAAGTTTAACCTTTTTAATGAAAATGACTATATTTGTTTCCCATAATAGTTTTACTTCAATATGTTGTATTTTGAGTGGATTTTATGATACTAAACCATTTATTTCCTTTTAAAAATAATATTAGAAAAAGCTTATTTCAGAAAAAGCATTTTGAGAAGGTAAAGACCAGATAACTTTTAATGAGGGGGATGTACAAATTAAGTATTACCAGAATTAAAGGGATAGTTCACCCAGCAATTACAATTTTGTTATTTACTCACCCGCAAGGTGTTCCAAACCTGTATGGCTTGCTTTTTTTTTCTTTTTTGGTGAACACAAAAGATCTTTTGAAGAATGTTGGTAACCAAACAGTTGCTGGTAGCCATTGACTTCTATAGTATGGAAAAAAAAATGAAGTCAATGGTTACCAGCAACATTCTTCAAAATGTCTTTTGTGTGATAGAACGTTAATTTCTGGGTGAACTATCCCTTTATCTCTCGTCAGACTGTTGAGATATCTATTTGCCTTCACCAGCCTCCACAGATGGCTACACTTTCTACTCCGTATCCCAAGAAAGAGTCATGGATGAAATAGATGAAGAAGCCAGAGCTGCAAAACTACAGGCTCCGAAGACCGGAGCCAACTGAACTGAATGAACTTTATCTTCAGGAAGTGTCTACACTGACAACAGGAGCCTGACAAAACTGGCATGACGCAGATGACGCCAGCAGAGGGCGCCACATCTATTTAAACCAGGGCGGGGTAACTTAGCACCAACCCTGATCAAACTCACCCACCTGTAGCTTTCTAGTGAACTTGAAGACATTGATTAGCTTGTTCAGGTGTGTTTGATTAGGGTTGGAGCTAAACTCTCCAGGACCGAAGTTACCCAGCCCTGGTTTAAAGTCTCCTATTCAACCCAAGACTCAATATTTAACCGATATAAGGAGAAATCCTTCGTTTTTGCCAAAGCTAAATTCTACAGGATTACTATAAAAATGTGTTTCTGGGATGCAGTTCATGGAATATGTTAGTGGAGACTGAATGTCGTCATATTCCTTGTTTTATTATGAATATGAATACTTACTACAGTAATTCTGCTACTGCTGATATATTGCTTTGAGTGCAAATACATAATCAGAGTGAGATTAATTTAAAGAAAGTTTTGTTTATGTTTGTCTTTTTTATGGACACACAATAAAATGATACTGCAGTGTCTAAAATGAATACTCAACCCACAGTCATCTATATATTTATTGACTTTAATGTACAAATATGATTTAGAAGATACTACATTATCATCATAAGATAGAGAAGGCACAGCATGGAAGTGTTGCATTGTACATCGAAGCGATCAGTATAATGAAGCATGAAGTCACATTTCTCTCAATCTAAAACACATTGGCTGTGTTTGTGTCTGTAGCTGATTTTCTTGTTCACTGCACATATAAAGGCATTCATATGATTTTTCACAGTTTTTAATGAGCCGTGAATGGATCTTAGGTTGTCATATTCAATGACAATGACCCTCAAACTCATGGAAAGGTGTAATGCATCAAGACAGAAACCCAACTGAAAGCACAAAGCCAATTTTTTTTTATACATTAAAATCTTTACTGTAAATAACATCTATTTCTGCTCATTCATATTCTGAATCCCTCTTTAATATGCATGTCGGTATCTCATAAGTTCATCATGAAATAAACAGTGATTTCACCATATATTGTACATAATGTTTCCACACTAAAACTACAGAAAGCATAAATGTTGGCCTTTGTGGAAAATCTGATCATACTGTGTTAATATTACAATGAAGATAACGAATGCACTTTTATTGACTGCCCTTTGTAAACATCGGCAATCAATAATTTATTAATGACTCTACTGTAGCGTCACAAATGGGACTTTGAACTTCACACCAAAGTGCAGTGTGCATTTTGCATCCGTCTTGAACTTTATGGCCGATTCTTGCTTTTTGGTGCAATTCGTATATTGAAGGAATATGTCATGCATAAATGAAAATTTGCTGAAAATGTACTCATCCTCAGGCCACCTAAGATGTAGATGATTTTGTTTCTTCATCAGATTTGGAGAAATGCAGCATTCCATCACTTGCTCACCAATGGATGCTCTGCAGTGAATGGGTGCCGTCAGAATGAGAGTCCAAACAGCTGATAAAAACATCACAATAATCCACAAGCAATCCACACCACTCCAGTCCATCAGTTAACATCTTGTGAAGTGAAAAGCTGTGTGTTTGTAAGAAACAAATCCATGACAAGACATTTTAACTGTAAACTGTCCCTTCTGTAAACCTCATTCTGACGGCACCCATTCACTGCAGAGGGTCCATTGCTGAGCAAGTGATGCAATGCTGCATTTCTCCAAATCTGATGAAGAAACAAACTCATCTACATCTTGGACAACCTAAGGATGAGTATGTTTTCAGTGAACTATTCCTTTAACATCACCATATTAGGTCAGTCACATTCAGACTGATAAAAGACAATAAAATATATATATGTATGTAAATGTATATAAACATAGACTTCAAGGTTAAGAAGTTCTACATCTCCATGGATGAAAATCTCAAAGCTGGCATAATCAATGCAAAAATTATATATATCCCACCTACCCTAAATCTGTTTTTGTTTTTTTTTATTCACATTTAGAATATAAAAGAGACCCTATCAGATAATAGTAGAAATATTTCTGGACCGGATCTACAGAGTTCATGCTGATTATTGCGTGATGATTTGGAGTTTCTACAGCGCAAACACAGGCAGTAGAACAGAAACAGCAGGACATCTGATGTCCAGTAGTGTACTGTTGATTCAGATGTTTGCCCGTTCAGCAGGTTCAGGCGGTTTTTAGAAAGTGCAAAGAGACAGTCGAGAGTCAAACTCAGTGCTGAGCCTTCAGAGAGAACGTCACAGCATCATAAAACAGCAGAGTCCCGCCAAACCATTGGCTCTTCACAGAATTAAGCAGACTTAATTAGTGCATTTGCACTAGAAATGCGCCTTCTGACACCAACGCTGGATTCACACAGCATATTATGCTTAGGAAACTGTACATTATATATTACAAACCCAATCTGTCCAGTTCAGGCTATGAGGATATGATTGGATCGTGTGTCTGTTTCTCGGTGGCTGGTTGTTCAGAGTTTGGTGTGGTAAGAGCAGTCATGACTGGATGAGGTAGTCTGATGTACGTAGTCCCGCCAATGTACCAGGCTAAGGATTCTTACTGATAGGGAAACAGAAGAGAGAATCATTATAAGAGTTTACCAAGAGCTGATTTATGCATAGATCAAATTTAAAGGGATAGTTCACCCAAAAATGAAAATGTGACGTTTATCTGCTTACCCCCAGGGCATCCAAGATGTAGGTGACTTTGTTTCTTCAGTAGAACACAAACGAAGATTTTGAACTCAAACCGTTGCAGTCTGTCAGTCTTATAATGGAGGTGAATGGGAATCACGGCTTTGGGAGTCCTAAAAAAACATACAGAAACAAAACCAAATTAAACCCTGTGGCTCGTGACGATACATTGATGTGTAAAGACACGAAACGATCGGTCTGTGCAATAAACTGAACAGTATTTATATATCGTTTTTACCTCTGATTCACCGCAATGTCCGAACTGTCCTGAGCACGTTCTCAACAGCCGGTGCGTGACGCGTCTTCTTCTTCTTGCTTTACGGCAGATTGCAGACTTATAAGTGCATTACCGCCACCTATCTTTCAAATGGACCATTGACACTCCTAATTGAGATTGTAGATAGAGTGTCAATGGTCCATTTGAGAGATAGGTGGCGGTAATGCACTTATAAGTCTGTGATCCGCCGTAAAGCAAGAAGAAGAAGAAGACGACGCGGACCGCGCTCAGGACAGACAGTTCGGACATTGCGGTGAATCAGAAGTAAAAAATGATATAAATACTGTTCAGTTTCTTGCACAGACCGATCGTTTCTTGTCTTTACACATCAATGTATCGTCACGAACCACAGGGTTTAATTTGATCACATTTTCATTTTTGGGTGAACTATCCCTTTAAGTATCGTAAGATTATGTGCTTCTAATTAAACCTGGGTGAAATGTTGAATATTCCTAATATGTATGCATTTTGTGCACTTTACTGTGCAGTTTGTGCTTGATCATCCATGTTTCATGAGTATTAAAGCATTAAGACAGATATGTTTTAATATCTCTGATTTAAGCTTCAATAGCAAAAAGGCTGTTAAATCAGAAAGATCCAATTCTGTGGATTTGTTCAAACTGGCGGTTTTGAATCATTTCAATCGATTCATTCTTTGTAGCATTTTCACCTAGTTAACATCTCACAATAAACTATTATATTGGTGCATAAGAATGAAAATATGTTTTTTAAAATCTTTCTTGTGTTCATTTAGTGAAAGACGAGGAAAAAAATATATGCCTTGATCATTTTTAACAATCCTGAATCTACTTGGTAAACATTCTGTCTGGTAGAAATGATGGTTCCTCTGCAATAAAGACAGAAATATCTAGATTTATATTCAATTTCATTCAAATGTTCACAAATATCAGCACTATTTGCAATGGTAAACGAATGTTGCATTATTACTGCCAAATAAATAAATAAAATACAATAAAACTTGCATTTAATTTTTTTTAAATGTTATATTTTAATTCTTTTTTATAGTTTAAAATGTTATTAAATTCAAATTAAAATGTATATTATGTTTGTATTAATTAATATATTAATATTATATTTTACTATATATATTTTAAT
This sequence comes from Sinocyclocheilus anshuiensis, assembly GCF_001515605.1. Lineage (NCBI taxonomy): Eukaryota > Metazoa > Chordata > Actinopteri > Cypriniformes > Cyprinidae > Sinocyclocheilus > Sinocyclocheilus anshuiensis. Next base: position 1,959,423 of record NW_015542451.1, read on the forward strand.
TGTTTTTCTTTCATATTTGACTAAATGGCATCAAAATAATGCAGAAAATGTTTATCCATCAAAGGTGATGGAAATCAAGGGCTTGTTTTACAAGAATGCATCTTCAGGAACCAATTAGAAACCCTGAGCTGAATGTAATGCCTGTAATCAACAGAAGTATCGTACCATTCTAGTAAAATCAGCGGCGAAAGTCACTCCTTTAGTCGGCCGTGAACCTTCCTGGGAACTGCTGCTACTGTTACCGCTCAGGGAATTTTTCCTCATGATCCCTGTGGAACAATCGCAGTAAAGAACGATATTAAACATTTCATTCGGTCATTTGCCATTTTCATTTAATTAAAAAATTGCGTATTAAGTTACCATTACTTAACTTGATTAGTTAGCATGAACTAACAATGAAAGATACTTCTTAAGAATTTTAGAGACATGTTTGATGCATTTTATGCTTGTTAGTTCCAAATCCTTTACTTATAAGCTGCTATGCAAGTATGGATGCTCCCTTAAAAGGCAGCTGCCCGTGTAGGTGGCAAACAGCAAGGCAGCCCACTAAGCTTTGATATGATTCAAATCTGGAAACATAAACCTCGGTTTAACCTGTTAAAGGCAGAATGTCGACTCTCTGGAGGCTGTTTCTGCGAGACGACGGGAAGTTTCCTCCTTTAGACAGTCGGCGTTGGCGACTGGAGAGCATTGCGGCTGGAGATACGATACAGGGGGGAGGAACCTTCCCCGTTCTGGCGTACAGTTCCTCTATCTCCTGCTTCTGCACCGCCTGCAGAGACTGAACCTCACACAGATGCCTGAGAGGGAGAAAATGAGGATTTAGAGCAGGGTTGCCAGGTCTGCCAAACAAAACTAGCCCAATTGACCCTATCGACTTGATACAACTATTCATTAGATCATTCAATGCATTATAAGGTGCATTACAAAAAAACATAATTAATGCATTCAAATACTTTTTTATTGCATTATGAATAAACACTACAAGTAAAGTGCTACAGAACTATTTTTTCTTAGTTATAATAATCTAAAGAACCTTTTGTGGAATATGGAAAGGTTCTTCATGGAACCACAGATGCCAATGGAGAAGCTTTATTTTTAAGAGATGAGCAGATGTGTTATAAAAGTCTCTTACTTCTCCCTCAGCTCCTGTAGCTCCCCCCACATCTCTTCATCCTCGCTCTCTGATTCGTCGCTGCTCAGGTAGGAGGAGCTGCGCGTGTGGCTCATCCAGAGGTTGTGGAGAGGAGTGGCATACGGAGGGCTTCCCGTGTTTCCATCCCACACTCTTCTGTCTGTATCCATGGCTACAGAAAACCCGCTGTCCACCGACGTTCCCATGAGAGCCGGGCTGCAATCCGCTCTGCGTCCCTTCTTCCTCCTGTACTTCTTATCCACAGGGGTCTCTTCATCATCATCAACATCCTGCTCTTGTCCCTCTCGGTCTTCTTTTTGATTGTTCTCCGTCTCGGGCTGGTCAGCAGAACTCAATAAATAACGCGGAGCCTCGCAGGAAGGAAGAATGGAGAGGTTTTGATCCGGTGAGCTGATGTGATTATCCGGAGGTGGAGTTTCAGTGGGTGTGTTTTCACTGTCTGTGTGTCTGGCCGGAGCAGGAATCTCTTTGCTGGGGGAAACTTGAAAACGGCCCACAGTTACAGTAGGCTTTGGCTCTGTGAGAGAGAAAGAGTGATAAAAAAGATGTAAAAGACTGCAAACATACTTGAAAATCCCCTCAAGCATGATAATGACCATGCAGAATTATGTTATACTGTTGTCACATGACCTCATCACATTGCGTTTGAGTGGCATACAGTTATCATCCTGAAAAAAAAAAGCTTAATTTTGCCTTTTTAACCATCTGGTGGTCTTCAGCCATTTTACATTGTGAATTTTTAATTTCGTATTTATTTATTTTACTTAACCAGAATGGTACAAACTCACACACACAAAACTCTTTATATACTACCCCATTTATATATATATATATAAATGGGGTAGTCGTGGCCTAATGTTAGAGAGTCTGACTTCTTGTAACTATCAATGATTAATTATTAATAATTAAATTAATTAATTAATTTAATTATAATATATATAATTATATAACTGACTGTTTTAACTGAACATTACAAAACATTTTAAATGCATATTTGTATTATTTTATATAGAAATAAATGGTGCATAATTTAGAGGTGAATCTGGTATTATGAAATCCCCTCAAAATACAAGATATTAAAGAATCAATGCTATTGAAACAAAATATAGTGCATTCATTAAACTGAAAAATCAAAAGGAAAAATACTTATCTTCGGTTTTCTGTAAAGTGAGTTTTTCTGTGAGTCAAAGCTGAATTTTCAGCATCATTACTCCAGTCTTCAGTCTTCTTTTATCAAATAAATAAATAAATACTGACCCAAAAAGGAAAAATACTTATCTTCGGTTTTCTGTAAAAATTCACTATTTCTGTGAGTCAAAGCTGAATTTTCAGCATCATTACTCCAGTCTTCAGTCTTCTTTTATCAAATAAATAAATAAATACTGACCCATATAATTACAAACTTTTGAACGGTATTGTTACAAAAGATTTATATTTTAAATAAACGCTGTTCCTTTTTTTAACTTTTCTATTTCACAATGTTACTGTTTTTTCTGTATTTTTGATCAAATAAATGCAGGTTTGTGGAGCATAAGAGACTTTGATTTTTAAGTAATTTGTTACTATTAAGTAATTATTAAGTCATTTGTTCAGTAATTTATTCACAGTTCCTAAATACCACTTCAGTGCTTTGATCATTTTTGTCCTAGCCGGGCACCAATATTCACTACAGATATTGTCATAATATTAATATTAATAAATATGATACTATGTATTGCATTGCTACCTTAAATGTGCACTATATACACAAATCAAGTGGAAGTGAAAGAGACATTTCTAGCTGAAACTGAAATGAAGTGTTATGTTAGTGCAGTAATGTATTTTTTTAAATATTAAAAATGCTCTAGTGTTTTTTGTATTTTTTTACTTTGAATTCAAACTTTTTTGCTTGGACTTTTGTAGCTATTTTGCTAATCAGCTCTCGACGCAATGTCATTCATTGTATGCGCTGTTTTAAACTCATAATAAACCGGTGAATGATCTATCCGGAAATGACGCTGATCGACAGATATTAAGAATACACTGCAATCACTCCAAAATAGATGATGACAACTCATAAACCTGCATTAGGAGCTGGGCTTCTTTGTGTGCATATTTAGCGTTTTTCTTCGCAGCAGCTGAAGGATGTGTTTAGTACGACAAACATTCAGAAGGCGGGACCCGTTTTGAAACGGCATCATTAATTGGTTTAATTGCAGGTGAGTGACAGCTCAACTATATCCAATGAACAATGAGACCGTATTTTGCTGCCTGTCTTGACTGGTGAACTGGCGTATAGGAATGTTATGGTTATGGAGGCCCCGCCTCAAAGCCCGAGGCCCTAGGCAATCTCTGCCTATAGGTAGCTCCGGCCCTGAGTCCGGCATATTTAATAGATGTCAACAAACCCTTTAACCATTAAACATTATAAAACCATATTATGTAAGAAGAAAGCCCTCAGTGTAGCAGGACGTGTGTAACTGTAACGTTGCATAAGTGTGTGTAAAAGTGTCGGGGTGTTTGTGTTTTGGGCTCAGTATCTTACCAGATGGTGACGAGATTTCTTGGCACTTGGATGCTCTGGTAGTCTCTAACGTGGCCAGGGGGGACGATGATCTAGGACTGGATGACGAAACCTTGGCGAGAACGCAAGAGCATTTTATTCAGGCATACTTCCACATCTGGGTTTCATAACCGAGGATGAGCACATTCAAAGGAACATTAGCAATGTTAGCCGTTGACATTCAGTCATATAAAACATGCTCAGAACAATTGCCAACACTATGGAAACAAACACGGCAAAGCTAAAGATTTACTCAATGTTAAGAGCAGAGGTCACCAGTTTGCGTATCATGATTTAGATCCGGACCCATCATTGGTTCCAACCAGGCTGTGAATCATTTATCATATCCACACATTTTTATGATTATATATTTAATAAAAATTGTATTATATGTTTACTGGAAATGGAAATGATGGAGTAAAGAAATAACTTAAAAAAAATATGAAATGATTATTTATAAATAAATATTTTATGAAGCGATTCATTTTTTATTATTTACATGATTAAATAAAAAACAATAACATTTTAATTAAAAGTCATAAATGCACATCGCTCATTTTTTTTATTCCATGTAACATATTGATCCCTGAAACAAGTTATTTTGGGACCAGTGATTGCTCAGACTCTTTCTGGGAAGGAAGTAAGGCTGCATGATTTGGAGGTAAAAATCTGATTGCGATTTTTCTAATAAAATGTGAAAAGAAAAAAAAAAATCGAGGTTTGCTGTGCTTGTTTGTAGGGCTGCACAATTTGGCCAATAAAAGTAAATTAAGTAAATAAAAATATATCAATATGACTATGTAATAATAATAATTATTATTACTATTATGAAATGAAAGTATACATCTTGTTATATTGAGGAACATGAACCAAACAGAAGGCAGAACAAAAGACCACATGACAAAACAATAAACCAAAATAATTAATAATTAATTAATTAATAAACCAAAATAATTAATATTTTGAATTGTTTTTAGCTTTATTTTTTGCTTTTCATTTAAATGTTACGTTTTGAAATTTTGTTGTATGCATTTGTCATTTTTATTTAATCTCTTTATTTTTAAAATGTGTATAGGTAGTATTTATAAAGTTTTAGCTTTTAGTTTTGGATCTGTTTTTAGTTGTTTTAATGTCACAATTGATTGCTTCTGTTGTCCTCATTTGTAAGTCGCTTTGGATAAAAGCATCTGATAAATGACTAAATAAATAAATAAATATTGCACTGTAAAATGAAAAGTATGAAAAATATCTAACGTATTTTAGTCTTAATTTCTTCATTTTCAAACAGTAAACCAGCTTTTATTTTAAGCTGAAAAAATAAAAAGCTGGTTTATAAGCTATTTGGGAGATGATTGACATATGCAGCGTTCCTAAATGCATGTTACGGTGACCAAAACTCAGAACAGATGTGAAGATGTGGAGTGTGGAGCAGCGTTTACTGCAAACCGAGCCACTGAAAACACTGGATCATGCATGACTCGGAAACATGCAGCGCATATATTTTATTAAATCGCAGCCTTTGCGATTTTATTTCTGTTTATTTTGCAGCTCTAAAAACAAATGTACAGACTGGAATAAAATTAGGCTTACTCTGCTATCTGGACTCGCTCGTGAGGAAGACGAGCGTCCGGATGAAGACCCGGGGCTGCTCCGCTGCTCCAGTAAGTGTCTGGGGAAAACGGGTCTGTATCCATGAGGATAATCCTTGGAGGATTCCTGTGTGTACAGCATTCCTTCTTGAGGAACTGTGGACGCTGTCTGCTGGCTGGATGCGGAGACGCCGCTGGGTGAAGCAGATGTTGGAGTAGCTTGGGAAGGAGACGACATCACAGTGTCCCGAAACTGGGAACCCAAGGCCTGGTAATACTCGGCCATCCCTTGGTTATACGCCACCTCCGCCGGTACAGATGGAGGATACTGGGGCGCGTACATCGCGGGATAACCGGGCTGGAACCCCGGCATGGCCTGTACCAGACTCGGCGTGGGCATGAACGAATGTGCCATGCTCATGGCCATAGACAGCACATTTGCCAGGGAAAACAGCGGTTGAGTGTGAGGAGGCCACATGGCCGGCGTGTGAGTCGGAGGGGGAGACATCAGGTTGACGTCGGAAACAGGACTTGAGACGTCCGAGCTGAAGGGACTCGGGGAGCCCGGGACGGATGAAGGGGACGAGAGGGAGTATGACGGACTGCTGTGTATGTGGGATAGGGGAGTGTGGGCGGGTTTGGGGGAGGCTGGGTGAGGCAGGTACGGGAAGGGGAAGTGAGTGGCGGTGTTCATGTATGAGGGTATGTACTGCTGCATGTGAGGTAGTTTGGAATGAGGCATTCTGGGATCAGGAGGATAGACTGAAGCTGATGGGACGTGATGAGGATGAGGAGAACCTGCGAAATGACAAAAAACATAAGTCACAAGGGTAGTTTAGAGTGAGATTTGTACATAAAGTTGTATAAAAAAGCATGCAGCTGTGTGACGAGGATATTATAGTAACTAAAACCATGAAAAATCTGTTTTTTTTTACTTTAAATACATTTCAGCTAGTTGTCAAGGCAACATTTCTCAAGTTCATTTTGACTTAATGCATAACAACAAAAATAAAACTGAAATAAAAATTAATAAAAACTATTTAGACATTTTAAAAAACAAACAAAAAGCAAAACAAACTAATAAAATGGGGGGAAACAACAAAAATGCTTTCAAATTTTTACAATTTAAATTAAAAAATGAAAATAAAAACAAAAAAATTAAAATGGATTAAAATTAAAAATGTAATTAAATATTGATAAAAACTATAACAGTATCTCATTGATACTAAAATAACTGCTGTGTGGTTGCTCGTCACAAATATTTACAATTTTAAATATAAAATTTAAGCTTGCTAAATGCATAAATGTACATTTTTTTGTTTTTATTATTTATGAATATTTATATATATTGTATATTTAATTATTAATGCTCTTTCCCAATTTTCCAAAATGTTTACATTTAAAAGTTAATTTTTAAAAACACTCATTATTTAATACCATTGTTAAATGTAATCTGTAACATTTTCTAAACTAATATCCATTGTTTTGTGCTGTACATTACAATATTGTGATGATCTCACTTGTAGAATCTAAAGCGGCTGCTTTTAGCTTTAGTGTTTTATTTCTAATTCATTTAGACTAAATTGCATAAAGTTGTAATATTGGCCATTTATCATTTATCAAAATGATAAACGTCACTCAAAAAGTTGCATGACTTGAAGTATCACTCATGGTTGAGTTACATGACAAAGTTAATATTGGCGATGCCTATGTGAGCACAACTACACTCACAGCTTGCAAACAAAACCAATTCATAAACATCTGAAAGGTTGTTCACTATACACTATGCATCTATAAGTTTATATAGAAAGCATTTAAAATATGCTGGAAAGATCTGACACAAACCTACTTTGGATGTACGCCTAGCTAGAAGGCTCTCCAGAAAACAACAAAAGCTACTGTTGCAACTGATTTAATCACACTCATTCATAAGCAATAACCGAACCTTGATTACAATACTCGTGTGAATACAGGCATGATAAATGACCGTAACTGGTTCCTCCTGCTTTGTGCGAGCCTAAGCAAACAGGATGAGATGTCACCCTCGCTCTATTTCACACACCTATGGGCTTGTCCCATCATCTCTCATTGTGCATCCGTCAATGCTAAAGTGAAAGGCCTCAACACAATAAACCTTTCACACAGTGCCATCTCCATGGCAATACATAAAGTGTTGTCTAACACTGTATCTGATGGGTCCATTACGTCAACAGGCCCAGTGAACGATCGATGAAGCCAGCGAGCCTGACATTAAGGAAAATAAAAACCAGCTGTGCATTGGCTTGTAAAGCTCCCATTGTAACAGAGGCTGCTGGTAATTTGGTCGGATGAAGATAATTGCTGTAGACATCATAACAGTGGCTCTTGGTTATATCTGGATATTCTTTTTCAAAAAGTGAACAAGCAAGATGCATCATGGAGGCACGGAGCCAGAAGGCAGCAGAACAAAATGTTCTGTGGGAGGGACAGAAAAGCACCAGCAGCGGTGGAGAGACTTCAGCGGGTGGGGGTCTGGCAGGATTTGTGGGTCTTGGTATTTAATTTACGACAAAGCTCCCCGATGGGGAGAGCAGAAGAGCTTACAAACAGATGTGGGGAGCAGAAGTTGCACTTCAAATGTCATTATCTGTCACTTTGATGAACTGGGTTCGTGGGTTGTAAATGTTCCAAGTCTTTTTTTCTGCCATTCCCAAAATGTATATGCAATTGACTACAACACTGTAGCTAAAACAGTAGGCCATGGGTTTAATTCTCAGGGAATGCATGAACTGATCAAATGTATACCTTCAATGCAGGATAATAGCATCTGCCAAACGCATAAAAGTAAGTGCAATTCCATTTCTGTAGGTAGATCTTGTCTTGATATAGACAATATTAACATATTCAATAATAAAAATGACAATATCGTTCCGATTCTTTGAGAATTAGTAAGTCACACCACAACTATAACGATAACGACAAAGAGAAACAATATCATTGGAATCTCTTTCAGAACAATTTTTTTCCAGCTGGTGAATGACAGAAACATTGACAGCCAATCAGAATCCATCTGACTTTAAAGAGCTCTAGCATTTAAAGTGGCAGACGACAAAACTGCAGCAAGCTTATAATAAACAGAACTATATCGTCCACTGGTGTGAATGCTGGTATCGTTATAGCTATCGTTACAGTTATCGTTCTTGGTATGAACGGGTCTTAATTTGGGTAAAACTATTGTATTATCTTCAATAAGCTCAATATGCTAATGTGGTCACAACAGCTTTTTGATTTCATTCAAAAACTCAAAATGTTAAATAATTGCATTTGAAATCAATTTTATTTTACCATGTCATTGTTCAGTCAAATAATGTAATATTTAGAGTTTTTTCATTCAGTTGCATAAGCTTTTTTACTCTTGTAGTCTTAGGAAGTTCTTGTTTTTTTTTATTCTGCTTTCACAATAGGAAAAATTTTATTCAGGCATACTTCCACATCTGGGTTTCATAACCGAGGATGAGCACATTCAAAGGAACATTAGCAATGTTAGCCGTTGACATTCAGTCATATAAAACATGCTCAGAACAATTGCCAACACTATGGAAACAAACACGGCAAAGCTAAAGATTTACTCAATGTTAAGAGCAGAGGTCACCAGTTTGCGTATCATGATTTAGATCCGGACCCATCATTGGTTCCAACCAGGCTGTGAATCATTTATCATATCCACACATTTTTATGATTATATATTTAATAAAAATTGTATTATATGTTTACTGGAAATGGAAATGATGGAGTAAAGAAATAACTTAAAAAAAATATGAAGTGATTATTTATAAATAAATATTTTATGAAGCGATTCATTTTTTATTATTTACATGATTAAATAAAAAACAATAACATTTTAATTAAAAGTCATAAATGCACATCGCTCATTTTTTTTATTCCATGTAACATATTGATCCCTGAAACAAGTTATTTTGGGACCAGTGATTGCTCAGACTCTTTCTGGGAAGGAAGTAAGGCTGCATGATTTGGAGGTAAAAATCTGATTGCGATTTTTCTGATAAAATGTGAAAAGAAAAAAAAAATCGAGGTTTGCTGTGCTTGTTTGTAGGGCTGCACAATTTGGCCAATAAAAGTAAATTAAGTAAATAAAAATATATCAATATGACTATGTAATAATAATAATTATTATTACTATTATGAAATGAAAGTATACATCTTGTTATATTGAGGAACATGAACCAAACAGAAGGCAGAACAAAAGACCACATGACAAAACAATAAACCAAAATAATTAATAATTAATTAATTAATAAACCAAAATAATTAATATTTTGAATTGTTTTTAGCTTTATTTTTTGCTTTTCATTTAAATGTTACGTTTTGAAATTTTGTTGTATGCATTTGTCATTTTTATTTAATCTCTTTATTTTTAAAATGTGTATAGGTAGTATTTATAAAGTTTTAGCTTTTAGTTTTGGATCTGTTTTTAGTTGTTTTAATACTACAATTGATTGCTTCTGTTGTCCTCATTTGTAAGTCGCTTTGGATAAAAGCATCTGATAAATGACTAAATAAATAAATAAATATTGCACTGTAAAATGAAAAGTATGAAAAATATCTAACGTATTTTAGTCTTAATTTCTTCATTTTCAAACAGTAAACCAGCTTTTATTTTAAGCTGAAAAAATAAAAAGCTGGTTTATAAGCTATTTGGGAGATGATTGACATATGCAGCGTTCCTAAATGCATGTTACGGTGACCAAAACTCAGAACAGATGTGAAGATGTGGAGTGTGGAGCAGCGTTTACTGCAAACCGAGCCACTGAAAACACTGGATCATGCATGACTCGGAAACATGCAGCGCATATATTTTATTAAATCGCAGCCTTTGCGATTTTATTTCTGTTTATTTTGCAGCTCTAAAAACAAATGTACAGACTGGAATAAAATTAGGCTTACTCTGCTATCTGGACTCGCTCGTGAGGAAGACGAGCGTCCGGATGAAGACCCGGGGCTGCTCCGCTGCTCCAGTAAGTGTCTGGGGAAAACGGGTCTGTATCCATGAGGATAATCCTTGGAGGATTCCTGTGTGTACAGCATTCCTTCTTGAGGAACTGTGGACGCTGTCTGCTGGCTGGATGCGGAGACGCCGCTGGGTGAAGCAGATGTTGGAGTAGCTTGGGAAGGAGACGACATCACAGTGTCCCGAAACTGGGAACCCAAGGCCTGGTAATACTCGGCCATCCCTTGGTTATACGCCACCTCCGCCGGTACAGATGGAGGATACTGGGGCGCGTACATCGCGGGATAACCGGGCTGGAACCCCGGCATGGCCTGTACCAGACTCGGCGTGGGCATGAACGAATGTGCCATGCTCATGGCCATAGACAGCACATTTGCCAGGGAAAACAGCGGTTGAGTGTGAGGAGGCCACATGGCCGGCGTGTGAGTCGGAGGGGGAGACATCAGGTTGACGTCGGAAACAGGACTTGAGACGTCCGAGCTGAAGGGACTCGGGGAGCCCGGGACGGATGAAGGGGACGAGAGGGAGTATGACGGACTGCTGTGTATGTGGGATAGGGGAGTGTGGGCGGGTTTGGGGGAGGCTGGGTGAGGCAGGTACGGGAAGGGGAAGTGAGTGGCGGTGTTCATGTATGAGGGTATGTACTGCTGCATGTGAGGTAGTTTGGAATGAGGCATTCTGGGATCAGGAGGATAGACTGAAGCTGATGGGACGTGATGAGGATGAGGAGAACCTGCGAAATGACAAAAAACATAAGTCACAAGGGTAGTTTAGAGTGAGATTTGTACATAAAGTTGTATAAAAAAGCATGCAGCTGTGTGACGAGGATATTATAGTAACTAAAACCATGAAAAATCTGTTTTTTTTTACTTTAAATACATTTCAGCTAGTTGTCAAGGCAACATTTCTCAAGTTCATTTTGACTTAATGCATAACAACAAAAATAAAACTGAAATAAAAATTAATAAAAACTATTTAGACATTTTAAAAAACAAACAAAAAGCAAAACAAACTAATAAAATGGGGGGAAACAACAAAAATGCTTTCAAATTTTTACAATTTAAATTAAAAAATGAAAATAAAAACAAAAAAATTAAAATGGATTAAAATTAAAAATGTAATTAAATATTGATAAAAACTATAACAGTATCTCATTGATACTAAAATAACTGCTGTGTGGTTGCTCGTCACAAATATTTACAATTTTAAATATAAAATTTAAGCTTGCTAAATGCATAAATGTACATTTTTTTGTTTTTATTATTTATGAATATTTATATATATTGTATATTTAATTATTAATGCTCTTTCCCAATTTTCCAAAATGTTTACATTTAAAAGTTAATTTTTAAAAACACTCATTATTTAATACCATTGTTAAATGTAATCTGTAACATTTTCTAAACTAATATCCATTGTTTTGTGCTGTACATTACAATATTGTGATGATCTCACTTGTAGAATCTAAAGCGGCTGCTTTTAGCTTTAGTGTTTTATTTCTAATTCATTTAGACTAAATTGCATAAAGTTGTAATATTGGCCATTTATCATTTATCAAAATGATAAACGTCACTCAAAAAGTTGCATGACTTGAAGTATCACTCATGGTTGAGTTACATGACAAAGTTAATATTGGCGATGCCTATGTGAGCACAACTACACTCACAGCTTGCAAACAAAACCAATTCATAAACATCTGAAAGGTTGTTCACTATACACTATGCATCTATAAGTTTATATAGAAAGCATTTAAAATATGCTGGAAAGATCTGACACAAACCTACTTTGGATGTACGCCTAGCTAGAAGGCTCTCCAGAAAACAACAAAAGCTACTGTTGCAACTGATTTAATCACACTCATTCATAAGCAATAACCGAACCTTGATTACAATACTCGTGTGAATACAGGCATGATAAATGACCGTAACTGGTTCCTCCTGCTTTGTGCGAGCCTAAGCAAACAGGATGAGATGTCACCCTCGCTCTATTTCACACACCTATGGGCTTGTCCCATCATCTCTCATTGTGCATCCGTCAATGCTAAAGTGAAAGGCCTCAACACAATAAACCTTTCACACAGTGCCATCTCCATGGCAATACATAAAGTGTTGTCTAACACTGTATCTGATGGGTCCATTACGTCAACAGGCCCAGTGAACGATCGATGAAGCCAGCGAGCCTGACATTAAGGAAAATAAAAACCAGCTGTGCATTGGCTTGTAAAGCTCCCATTGTAACAGAGGCTGCTGGTAATTTGGTCGGATGAAGATAATTGCTGTAGACATCATAACAGTGGCTCTTGGTTATATCTGGATATTCTTTTTCAAAAAGTGAACAAGCAAGATGCATCATGGAGGCACGGAGCCAGAAGGCAGCAGAACAAAATGTTCTGTGGGAGGGACAGAAAAGCACCAGCAGCGGTGGAGAGACTTCAGCGGGTGGGGGTCTGGCAGGATTTGTGGGTCTTGGTATTTAATTTACGACAAAGCTCCCCGATGGGGAGAGCAGAAGAGCTTACAAACAGATGTGGGGAGCAGAAGTTGCACTTCAAATGTCATTATCTGTCACTTTGATGAACTGGGTTCGTGGGTTGTAAATGTTCCAAGTCTTTTTTTCTGCCATTCCCAAAATGTATATGCAATTGACTACAACACTGTAGCTAAAACAGTAGGCCATGGGTTTAATTCTCAGGGAATGCATGAACTGATCAAATGTATACCTTCAATGCAGGATAATAGCATCTGCCAAACGCATAAAAGTAAGTGCAATTCCATTTCTGTAGGTAGATCTTGTCTTGATATAGACAATATTAACATATTCAATAATAAAAATGACAATATCGTTCCGATTCTTTGAGAATTAGTAAGTCACACCACAACTATAACGATAACGACAAAGAGAAACAATATCATTGGAATCTCTTTCAGAACAATTTTTTTCCAGCTGGTGAATGACAGAAACATTGACAGCCAATCAGAATCCATCTGACTTTAAAGAGCTCTAGCATTTAAAGTGGCAGACGACAAAACTGCAGCAAGCTTATAATAAACAGAACTATATCGTCCACTGGTGTGAATGCTGGTATCGTTATAGCTATCGTTACAGTTATCGTTCTTGGTATGAACGGGTCTTAATTTGGGTAAAACTATTGTATTATCTTCAATAAGCTCAATATGCTAATGTGGTCACAACAGCTTTTTGATTTCATTCAAAAACTCAAAATGTTAAATAATTGCATTTGAAATCAATTTTATTTTACCATGTCATTGTTCAGTCAAATAATGTAATATTTAGAGTTTTTTCATTCAGTTGCATAAGCTTTTTTACTCTTGTAGTCTTAGGAAGTTCTTGTTTTTTTTTATTCTGCTTTCACAATAGGAAAAATATATCTATAAAAGCTTATTTCTGCCACAGAATACAAAAATAAAAAATTATTTGCAACTTTTTATCTCATAATTCTGAGTTCACATATAATTCAGACTTGTTTCTTTCATTTTAATAAAATAGTCAGAATTGCAAGATATAAACTCTGTGAGATAAAAAGCCACAATTACCTTTTTTATTGTTTCATTTTGTAGCCGAAATAAGCTTCCATAGATAACCGATGGGGTCTTACGATCATTTAGTAAACAGTATCAAATTAGTTACTCCAATAGAATACACAAAAGAATTTTCATTCATCTTCTCAAATCCTCACTTGCACCTCTCTCCATCTCTATTCTTGACCTGATGCTCTAAAACTTTAAAAACTTCTGATCACTATTCATACTCTTAAAAATAAAGGTCATTTATGGGCATCTGTGGTTCCAACCTTTAACATCCATAGAACCTTTCCATTCACAAAAGGTTCTTTTTATAGTGGAAAAAGGTTATTTATGTTAATCCAAAAATGGTTCTTCTATGGCATCAAAAAAAACAAAAAAAACTATTTATTTTTAAAGGGATAGTTCACCCAAAAATGAAAATTACCCCATGATTTACTCACCCTTAAATATGGATATTTTTCTGACACAAATGCATAAATTTGCTTCAGAAGGCCTTTATTAACCCCCTGGAGCCAAGTGGGGCACTTTTTATGATGGATTGATGCACTTTATTTAGCTTCAAAATCTCAACCACCATTCACTGCCATTATAAAACTTGGAAGAGCCAGGACATTTTTTAATATAGCTCTGATTGTCTTCGTCTGAAAGAAGAAAGTCATACTCGCCTAGGATAGCTTGAGGGTGAGTAAATCATGGGCTAATTTTCATTTTTGGGTGAACTATCCCTTTTGAGTAACTGTGGGGGCGTTGTTAAAGTACGGAGTCATAACAGACCAGATGCCGTATTGTTTATCTGTCAAAATGACGTCTGTTGATGTTTTAAATGTTGTTTAGGTTAACACAACTTTCATTATTTTTTGGAACCGTGAAGACAGCATTCACAGCCCACAAACAAGTTGCCTTCAGCTAAAGCAATTACCCAAGAGTCCCATGAGCAAGGCGGATACAAACTGCATCTTTGAGTTACTATATATGCAGAAGGCGCCGGCTACAGCCTGATGACATTTAGAGAGCGGCCAGCTTTCATTTCCACTCACAGGAATAAAGCAGAGTTACACTGGAGAGAAGTGGTCACTTACCTGGGGCATTATGGAAAGACTGTGAACGTAAGAGTGGACGTGTGGATGAGGTAATGTCTCCAGCGGCTCTCGGAGGAGAGGCTCTTGCCCCGGCGCCCAGACCAAACTCTGCTGGAAAACCCACATGTATATGCGTGAAAAAGGTGCTGGATTGAAAGAGCTTGAAAGAGTTACTTCATTTTGGCATCATCAATACTCAATGGCAAAGTTTATGTAAGCTTACCTGGTAGTGAGGAAGAGGAATGAGCTCGTGCCAGACTGTGAAGGTTTGGCTGTAAGGAAAAACAGTGCGTTTTATATTATAAATGTCCTTTCAAATCCTGTTTTACAGAGGCTTCATTTATAGTGGGAGAATGTTTTTGAAAGATGTGTCTGATGCTCATCAAGGGTGCATTTATTTTTATGAAAAATACAGTAAAAAACAATCTTGTTTTTACTGTTTTTTTTTTTTTTAAATCATACCTATTCTAATCTTTTGACGGATAGTTCAGTTATATTTTAAAAATTCCTGGCTCTTCCAAGCTTTATAATGGCAGTGAATGGGTGGCTGAGATTTTGAAGCAAAATAAAGTGCATCCATCCATCATAAAAAGTCCTCCACACACAGCTCCAGGGGGTTAATAAAGGCCTTCTGAAGTGAATTGATGGGTTTGTGTAAGAAAAATGTCCATATTTAAAACTTAAAACTTCTGCTACGAATTCACTTCAGAAGGCCTTTATTAACCCCCCGGAGCTGTGTGTGGAGGACTTTTTATGATGGATGGATGCACTTTATTTTGCTTCAAAATCTCAACCACCATTCATTGCCATAATAAAACTTGGAAAAGCCAGAACATTTTTTTTTTTTATATGTATTCATCTCAAAGAAGAAAGTCATATACACCTAGGATGGCTTGAGGGTGAGTAAATCATGGGGTAGTTTTCATTTTTGGGTGAAGTATCCCTTTAAATGAAATTAAATTTAATGTAAAATTTAATTGAATTTAACTTAAATTTTCATTTTTTTTGTTCACATTTAATCACATCAGCAGTAAAAACAACTTAATCCAGTATAACCTGTATTCTGTCATTAATATAACATTGCGCAATCTTGTAATTTATTTCATTACTGCACAACATTCAAATTTTAAACGCATGGTATTGAGAACTGAAAGTTTTGAAGCCTGCAGATGCTAACTGGGAGTAACAGTGACTTCAGACTGTGGTTTATTTATTAGTGTAATATTCTTTAATGACAGAGTGCTTAAGTTTAATTAAGGTTAAGAGCAGTTGATGTCTGATCGCTGAATCTCTATGAGCTCCTTCACAGCTCGCTCTACTTCAGCCATACACACAGTCATTCTGCAGACTATTTATGCCACAATTAACATGACAATCACTCTCTATGGACGAAACAGCTCATACACACATATGCCACTTCTTCTGCATAAACTCCACAGCTGTGCCACTTATTGAAAAGGAGGCCTGTGGTTTGGGTACAAGGGTTACATTCTGTCATATCCTCCGCCTTTACAGTTTGAGCGTCTTGAGTGAACGACACAGGAGACTTCAGAGACGAGCATTAGGACGCCTGCAGGGAGGAGGTATGGGATGCAGCTACTCTCGCACGGCTGGTTGTAATCAGGACCTGGTCTGCATACAGCAGCCCGCTCTTGAGTGGAGGTTACACAATCCCCAGGGTACCACGCACGAGTGTGTGGGTGTGTGTACCTCCATTATTCTGTTATAGATCTCTAAGTCCAAATAAAACAGCCATTGTTCTGCTTCTCTGTACTAATTAAGACATATCTGCAGATCAGTTGACTGGCAGGCTGGAGTAAACGGAGACTGTGTTTTGTTCTGCAGAGTTTGGACAACGTGAGGATTTCATCGCAAAAAAATGCAAAAAATACCACAGTGTTCATTACTGTATCTCACATATATGATATATATATATACATGTAGTAACACTTTATTTTAAGGACCAATTCTCACTATTAACTAGCATGCATATTACTACCATATTGGCTGTGTATTAGTACTTATAAAACACATATTAATGCCTTACTCTGCATGACCATATTGTAGATTCCTTAATCCACCCCATACCTAAACTTAGCAACTACCTTACAAACTATTAATAAGCAGCGAATTAGAAGAATATTGAGGCAAAAGTTAATAGTTAGTTAATTATGAGAACTGGAAAAATAAAGTGTGACCAAAACTGTTACTAAATAACTAAATTTCTTTCTGTTTTATTAAGCAAATTCATTAAGTATCGTCAATGCCAATATTGCATTTTCTTGATACAGATACAGAGTATTTTCATGTGTCAGAACAGAATGGGTTGTTTATGTATTGTTTCTGATTTTTGAAACAATTAAAATTAATTTAATTTGAACAATGACTAAAAATATAATAATAATCATCATCATAATAATGATAATAATAATGTGCATTATAACAATTTCAAAAAGAATATTTAATAAAATGTATATAATATAATATTTGTATTATTTATGGCATATGTATGTAAAGTATGCTGCAGTCAAATTTTATTTTTTTTATTACATTCTTTGGGCTATGTTTAACAGTAAAACTGTTAAGCTAACCATTAAAATTATACATATTTTGTTGTTTTGATATACATTGTTGTTTCATGTTGAATATACTATGGCATACCATGGTATTGCTGAGTGCTATTTATAAATAAATAAAAAATACACATTATCAGAACCGATAACTATTTAAGTAGAAAAAAGTATCCATTGTAAGTCTTCACTGTCAATCTAACTTTATGAACATCTTTATTTTTTCTAATGTTTTTTGTAGTTTTGGAGAAAAAGCTCTTTGATTACGCAGGTTCCCTTAAAGGGTTAGTTCACCCAAAAATGAAAATTCTGTCATTAATTACTCACCCTTGTGTTGTTCGAAAGCCGTAAGACCTTCGTTCATCTTCGGAACACAATTTAAGATATTTTTGATGAAATCTGAGGGTTCTCTGACCCTCCCATAGACAGCAAGGTAACTACCACATTCAAGCTACGAGAATACTTTTTTGCGCAAAGAAAACAAAAATAACGACTTTATTCCACATTTTCTTCTCTCACAAGTATTCTCGTAGCTTCGTAAGTTTACAGTTGAACCACTGATGTCACACGGACTACTTTGTCGATCATCTTGGTACTTTTCTGGACCTTGAACCGTGGTAGTTACCTTGCTGTCTATGGGAGGGTCAGAGAGCCCTCAGATTTCATCAAAAATATCTTAAATTGTGTTCCGAAGATGAACGAAGGTCTTACGGGTTTGGAACAACATGAGGGTGAGTAATTAATGACAGAATCTTCATTTTTGGGTGAACTAACCCTTTAAAGCCTCATTTACATTGTAAATAGTGGAGGAAATCAGAGGACACTGAAATGCACACGGTGCACACAGATCTCAACCAGCTGCTCAGTGTTTAGTGTGCTCTTTTGTGCTGCCCAGAACAGGACAAAGTGGTACAGAACACGCCTCAAGATCATCAGCTAAACCTGAAACCCTCATTTTCAAACAAACACACTCACAACAACAGAGAACTCAAGATATCGATTGTGTAATCGCTTGATCAGAGCACACACCCTTACCTACAGCCATAAACCATCATTCACCCACTACTGCAATTACCCAGACATCTTTAAAACGCCGCTCTCATAAAATTATCTGCTATTACTGCATACATCTTGTTCTACAAAGCGGAAAATAAAAGTACGTGTACATAACAGATAATTGATTTAATAGGAAAAGTAGGTATTTAAATAATTATCATAATCTATATTATACAAATTATACATTTAAATCATTATTTTATTGATTATAGTATATACACTACCTGATAAATATTTTTGTGAAAAAAATTATACATTTATTTGTAACTTTATAAATGTCTTTACTGTCAATTTAATGTGCTAAAAGTATTATTAATATTATTTAATATTCTTACTTACCTGAAACCTTTTATTGGTTGCGTATCATGGTTTTCACAAAAATATGAAGCAGCACTACTGTTTTCAACACTGATAATAATCAGAAATGTTTCTTGAGCAGCAAATCAGCATATTAGAATGATTTCTGAAGATCATGTGACACTGAAGACTGGAGTAATGATGCTGAATATTCAGCTGCGCATCACAGAAATCAAATGCATTGTAAAATATATCCAAATCAAAAATAATTATTTAAAATTTTTAAAATATTTAAAAATATTACTGTTTTTTTGATCAAATAAATGCAGCCTTGGTGAGCAGAAGAGACTTCTTTCAAAAACCGTAATAATTCCAGTAGTGTAAATTACAATGAATTATATCTAATACTATATTTTATAGTTTTATATATTTATAATAATTTAATAATTAATTATGCATTTAGCAGATGCTTTTATCCAAAGCGACTTACAGTGCATTCAGGCTATATATTTTTTACCAGTATGTATTTATATAATAATATTATTACATTATATTACAAACATATTATAATATGAAAAATAAACAATTAATAAATGACATAGCTTATTGGTAGTTATCACAGTGCAATGGATAATGAATGTGAGTGAACTGGACAGGTTTCTTTACTTGCAGGCTCGCCTGAGAACCAGAGAGTGAGTGGACGGCATTTATATACGAGGGACGGGCGACTCCGTAGCTTTCATGGTGACCCGATGAGTCCTTCCTCATCATAGACTCTGCTCGCTTAATGATGTCACCGATGCGGTGAATGAAACCTTCCTTCTCCGAGGGCAGGATGAACTCATTATGCACCTTGAGGGGGTGAGAGAAAAGGAAATAAACAAAACCAAATGAGCAAGCCTGACTTACTGTACGAAGCCTATCCATTCTGAACGCCGAGGGCGAACTGGCACACGTAGCGCACGTAGACCATGCGTGGATCAAGTGGGCTCTCTGTGCAATGCAAACTACCCCTCGACTACTTAAAATGAAACGTGCTTAAATTGAGCATGTGCATGCTTATGGACACTCTTTTAATTCAAGGCAGCTTTAATTAAGTTTGTCCACAAGCTGAGCTTTTACACACCACTAATAGCAGTGGGTGTTCATGCTTCGACCAATAACACGCCAGGAGTGACTCTGCGCTGCCAGGACTCTGAGACCAAACAAAGAGCTTCTGTATGGGAGAAAAGGAGCTGCATGCGGTCACACAGTCATGTAATCCAGCACACGCACACTTATTGAGCAATATACAGTCAGACGCTCATATAGACAATAGGCGTCCATCACTCTTACACTATATAAGCCTCACATTCAAGGAAAATATCAGCAGTTCATTAATATTCTATTTATACTTCGACGTGAACTGGTAAATGCAAATTTTTTTTTATGGTTGTTCTGAGATTTTATTCCTCCTCTTCTAAATTCATTCATCTGAAACGCCTCCAAACCACACTGGTGTTCACTTCTTCAGTGCTGATTATATGTGAGCCTGGAGCACAAAACCAGTCTTAAGCCGCTGGGGTATATTTGTAGCAATAGCCAAAAAAACATTGTATGGGTCAAAATTAAAGATTTTTCTTTTATGCCAAAAATCATTAGGATATTAAGTAAAGATCATGTTCCATGAAGATATTTTGTAAATTCCCCACCATACATATATCAAAACTTAATTTTTGATTAGTAATATGCATTGCTAAGAACTTCATTTGGACAACTTTAAAGATGATTTTCTCAATATTTTGATTTATTTGCACCCTCAGATTCCAGATCTTCAAATAGTTGTATCTCGGCCAAATATTGTCCTATCCTAACAAACCATAAATCAATGGAAAGCTTATTTATTCAGCTTTCATATGATGTATAAATCTCAATTTTGAAAAATTGACACTTAAGACTGGTTTTGTGGTCCAGGGTCACATATGTAATCTGGATTCTGAAATCCAAAAATTAAGTACTTGTAATTGGATTATATATTAAAATACTATACATTTTAAAATACTCATAATCAGACTACGCTGTTAAAAATATTTGTAATTTTAATGGTAAAAGATTGTTGCGTACAAACCTGTTGGTTAACTGTACAGTGAAAAACTGTAATAGATCTACACTCAGAAAAAAGGCACAAAAGCTGTCACTGGAGCAGTATCCTTTCAAAAGGTACACCTTTGTACCTTTTTTACCCCTAAAGGGTGCATATAAGCACATTAAAGGTACATACAGTATTAGTATACTTAGTATCTAAATTGTACATAATTGTACTATTTGGAAATGTACAACCCCAGTGACAACTTTTGTACCTTTTTTTTTTGTGAGAGTGTAACGTGACATTTTAAATACATTTACAGTAAAATATAGTTAAATGTACAATACAATGTATGTAAGTAATCCACCCAGTACTGTTTTTTTAACAGAAACATTGCAGCACTCTGATGCAGTGCATGAATTATTAAATCACAGAATAACCTATGACAAATAAACATAAAAAAAACTAAGTTAAGACCTCTTTTGGATTAAAAATATTAGACGTTCTTCAAATTATATAAGTATCTGAGGTGTGCAAGTACGCAGGCAACTTTCTATCTCCACATACACAATTGTTTATTACTTGTCTAGATCTTGGGTACTCGGTGCTTCACTGCTATTTTCAGCCATGTTAAATTCGTTCCAGGTTTAGTTAATGGCATTTAGCGATCTAGCCATCTGGTGGACACCATGCATCAGATGACATCAATCAAAAAAAGAAAAAAAATGCAACATTGCTCTCCTGCGTCTTATAATGAGGGACAAACAGAACCAGATGTCTGAAACAGTGGGTGATCTGGGGCATGTGCAAGTCAGATTATGACAAAATATATCTGAAATGTACATATATATAACAGAAAAATGTCAGTATGCGTATGTGTATAATGTAATGTACTTTACTATATAAAAGAAAAACCTAAAAATATGGTAACACAACACAATAAGGTTTCATTTGTTAACAACAGCTAACTATTTTATTGTTAGTTCATGTTAACTATTAGTAGTTATCAGTAAAAAAATAAATTTAACTTGAAAAAATAAACATGAGAATGTAAAGTGTTTGCCTAGTATTTGTTACAAAGTCATTATCATAACTTAATTTTGACAGTTCTTATAATAATATAATTTTGACAGTTCAAAATTAAAGCCAGTGTTGTCAAAATAAAAGTCCCGCTTCTGACAGTTATTGGCCAAACAGAAAAAATCGGTGCTCAATGCCTATAATTAAAAAATGGCAAAAAACTTAGTTAATCTTAGTTGTTAATTTCAACATTTATCAATAAATTCAAATCAAAAGTTGTATCTGTTAATATAATTTAATAGTCAATAGAGTTGACGTGAGCTAACAATGAACAGATGTATCTTTATTAACTAACATTAACAAAGATTAATAAATACTGTAACAAACAAACGAACGATTGGAAATAAAAAAGGGAAATGGGATCGGGAAAGGGCCACTAGCCTATGGCTCTGACAATCTCCCATCTCTAATCTAATCTACCACAGTACACGCTGCTAAATGAGTGAGGTCTGGATACGTGCCTCACTGAGGACTTTCTCACAAGGTTTTCACGGCACTAATAAGAGCATATCACTCACTGACGGAGGGGAAGTACAACATTAGCTCGTGGGATTTTCCTGATAAGGGCGGCAGTGGGGCATTTGTGTATCTCTGCTACAGCTGATAATGTATGTGGTTGTGTGCTTACATGTGTCCCATGACTACTACTGGATACTAATATCATCATCCTAATGTAGTCAAGACATTTGATATTTATGTTTGATTTAACTCTACAAAAAAAAATAAAAAGAATAAGCCATTATGAAAAGAGAAGACAATGTGTTGAAGGGATAGTTCACCCACTAATGAAAATTCTGTCATTAATTACTAACCCTCATGTTGTTCCAAACCCGTAAGACCTTTGTTCATCTTCAGAACACAAAGTTAGATATTTTCGATTAAATCTGAGAGCTTTCTAACCCTCCATAGACAGCAATGCAACTGACACGTACAAGGCCCAGAAAGGTAGTAAGGACATCGTTAAAATAGTCCACATGCACACACATGATGTCCTTACTAACTTTCTGGGCCTTGAATGTGGAAAGTTGCGTTGCTGTCTTTTCAAGGTCAAAAGCTCTCAGATTTAATCAAAAATATCTTAATTTGTGTTCCGAAGATGAACGAAGGTCTTACGGGTTTGGAACGACATGAGGGTGAGTAATTAATGACATAATTTCCATTTCTGGGTGAACTATCCCTTTAACGAATGTATTTAAGATTTTAGGCACCTACCATTACTGCAGCAATGTCTTCAGGGTTGTCGCCATCCAGGTCGAATTTGAAGGTGACCATCTTATCGTTATGGGTCTGTAGCTGACACTCAACTACCCGGTCTACTTTATCAGACACCTGTGAGGAACAACACACACAAATATTCTGTATTTCATATTTTGTCATCAACTGAAAAGGCATTCATACATTTTGTTGCAAGTGGCCAAATGCTCTTTGGGATGTGTTTGACTTATTGTGCTTATTGTGTTTGACTGTGTTTACTGTTCATGTCTCTAACCCTTTGAATACTAATCAATGCAAGCCGAACGGGTTCTTTATAAAACAAATGACTGAGGACATACCGTACCCACGCAGAGAATGATCACACATGGACATCTGCTAAACATCTTGAATTCACATGCGATATCATTCCAAGATATTGCCATTTGCACTTATAACAATTTTTGATTTCCATCATGGATTTACAGAAGTGGAGAAATGGACTGGTGGGTGGTTAAGCACAGTCTCCAACTGATATATCGGTAAGTCAAGTCACCTTTATTTAATAAAATCAAAAATATTATAAAATATACTTTATAAAATACAGATTGTTTCAAAGCAGGAAAATAACAATCAGTGATGCAAACAAACTTCATCAAATATGAGACAAATTCAAATTCTGCTGTAAAGCAGGTTTAAAAAGACAATAGCATAATTTTTCAGCTCAAGTCGGTACAGTGTTGATCCGTTCAGTTCAATAATTGTGTTTATCAATTATGAAACTTATAGTTTGATTCAGCTACAAGCAGTTCTACAGAAGGCAATAGTGCCATTATTCATCTTGATTTAGTTCAAGTTTTGTTCTCAAGGCTGATATATTGGCTGATATTTGGCATTTTTTAATTATCGGCATCAGGCACTTAGTTTTTTGTTTGGCTGAAAACTGTAGGAAGCTGGACTTTTATTTTGACACTGCTAAGAACTGTCAAAATTCTATTATAATATCTTTATAATATAAAATTAGTTATAATTTTATTTATAATAACAAATAAAAAGCTGTCTTTTTCATATGATTAATTTTCAAATAATTTATTTTAGTAAATATTGTCAAATTAATATAAATATTATTGCAGAATTTACAATCTATAGTGCAAGGTCATATGAGCTTTATATGGTTCATCGGCCAACCTGCTCTCTAAGATTATCGGTATCAGCATCAGACATTAAAGAATAAATATCGGTCAACCTCTAGTTAGTTTGATGCATACGTGACTGGATCAAATGCTGAATTATCCTCACCCCTGTAATGCGCAGACGGGACCGCATTCTCCTCCTAAACAGTTTCCCTGTTGTCCGTCTTTCAGCAAACTTACTCCCTCTGTCTGACAGTCCATCGTAGCCATCGCTCAAGCCTGAGGTCACGTCTGAAGCATAACTGTGAAGAAAGGATAACTAAATTACAAATTATTTACAAAAGATTATGTTTTGCATTCTATGGCATTCCAAACTGCAGGAAAATATCTGTGTGTGCACTTACAGCTATCATTATTAGCGATGTTTGCTAATGCATACATACTGTTGCATGGTATTTAAACATAAAATTAACCCTAAGTATTAAACTTCTGTGTGCAACTCACCCCAAACCATTTGCAAAAATCAAGTTTGTTATGTTAACCGTCAAATCAACACGACTAGCACTTTGTACAACCTAGTAAACTTATAAAAGCACAAATGTGAACGTCATGTTAAGTAAACGGGTGTTTGGAAGACCTGCAGTTAAACAGAGCCCATTAAAATGGTTCAATAAGCATAAACCACTGAGGAATTTCCCTCTCTCATCATCTCAACACCCTTATTTGTTTAATATCAGGTTTTTAAGGGAACACGGTACATTTAATGAGCGCTGTGTTCCCGCTTATTAGGTTTTACAAGTCTGAAGTAGTTAAACAAACTCTGTGTATGTCCTTCTTTTAGTTGTTGGGCTATGACCCCGTCGATCGTCAGTAATGTCCAGTGCACAGAACCCTTGTGAAAAACAAGTGTGCTTATGTGTTGAATGTGCACTTGTCGTATACTTTAAATCTTAAAAGTATATTTACAAAAATTGTACTTCTAGATAATACATTATTGAAATAAAAGGCCACTTAAGTGTACTTAAAGAGTTACTTTCAAAGATTCACTGTATCTTAACACACTTTTAAAAAGTGCACATTGTAATAATGTCAATTTATAAGTTTTACTTTAAAGTACATTTTAATGTGTTGACTAACATACTAAAGCACATGTAAAGTACTTGATTATAATTTTAACTGTAGGGGATTTATATGCTATTTCATTTAAATATATTTTAAATGTACTGAACTGCAACTTCATCATTACAAATGTGCGATTACAAATATATTTAAATACATGACATACAGGTTTCAATAGAAATAACATTAAAGCAATTAAGTATTCAAAAACATTACATTCAGTTTGCACTTAAAGTATACTATTTCAGTAATAAGTACTCTTTATAAAAGTACACTAAAGTGTACTTCTTTTTACACATGGGAAGAACTGCTGGACAGCAAAATGTATTTTTAACTGCACTGTTTTCTGGAAATCCAATATAACAGCTAAAGAGGAAAAACTAGACAGATGTAGTATTTGAATTGGCTTTATCTTTGCCGAAGTTCCACACACAGTTTGAGGCCTTGTTTGACTTTGGCCCGTAGGGACGTGGAGTCCATTCTGAGCTTGTTTCTGTGAGCTAATTGTGTCTCCCAGATCTTTTACCAACACAAGCCTCTGTTTTATCCAAACACTGGGCTTCCTACGAGGCCCACAAACACGTTTATAGCCAGCCTACTGTTTGGCAGACTCTGGCTCTTTTTGAAAGATCTCTGCCTGTTGAGGAACATGAAGAGTGGAAAACTATGCTGTAATGGCAGGCATTTGCTAGGGACGGCGTCCAAGAGCCCTGTGGTGTATAAACAGTATCCTATAGGACATGGAGCATGTGCTCTGTTGCGAAAGATGAGAGGAGGGGATGGGCTCCTACTGAGCACAAAGCCATTAGTACATCTGGCACTAAAGTAAAACATCGACCTCAAAGTCCACAGATGTGAGAGAAGAGCTGAGGGATAAAGTAAGCAGGTCTTTACCTGTCCACGGGTGAGGAGAAAGGGCTAAGCGGTCCTCTCTCGGTTTTACTAGACACGGCAATACTCTGTGGGAAGATTAAGGAACAGGCCTTCAGCTACATGGAGTAATTAACAACAAACATCAAAGAAACAAGTTCATAGTAATTAGTGTAAATTAAGGTTAAATGGCTCTCCTGAGTCTAACTCGGGATTAAGTGAGGCCAATTTTGTAATTATAAACTCACTGAGGGGAAACGGAGAGCCAGGATTGGTGGAGTGATTGTGGGCGTGGCCTCTGTGGGTGTGGCCTGTTGGGGGAGAAGGATTGGAGAGCAGCTGACGGTGCCATTTGAAGCTTCGGTAACATCCTGTAAGCCAGAGGGACTGAGATATCCATCAGTCTCACAGTCAGCTGGAGAAACACAAAGACAAACGGACGATCTGTTAATAGATATCCCTATGGATCCTGTTTGTTGTTGTATTCTTTCATTAAAAGCTTGCTTTAACTCTTTTTCACCATCCAATCAATCCCCCAATGGATCAAATCAAGACCCACCAATGATGTTATCATTAAATATCCTGTTTCACTCAGAAATACATTACGTTAAGGTCTTGATGACTTTATTCATAAATAGCATGGATGTCTCTCATATCAGATGACTTGGATCAAAGGCCAAAGGACACTAGAATTCATGGATCAAAACAGGGTTAAAAGCTTAAAGCAGATGCCATGTCCACCGCTTATATTCTTCCTTTAAAACAACATGGCAAAATGTCAGCGAAGTGCGTCACAACTCACTGCTTGTTTTAGCATCATTTCAGTCCAGTTTTAGTTATTTTAGTACATCAAATTAAATTAAATGAAAATGTAAAATGGTAAACTTGGTTATTTTTAGTAGTTTTGTTGTGCTTTTGTCATTTCTATTAGTTTTTTTCATGTCTTAAATGAGTTTTTCATTCATTTTATTTCAGTTTTAGTTTATTTTAGTACATCAAGTTAAACTAAATGAAAATAAGAAATGTTACATTTAGTTAGCTTTAGTCATTTTGTTTTGCTTTTGTCATTTTTTTTTTTTTTATGTCAATTTATTAGTTTTTTCATCCGGTTAAACTAAATGTTACCCTGGACCACAAAACCAGTCATAAGGGTCAATTTTTCGAAATTGAGATTTATGCATCATCTGAAAGCTGAATAAATAAGCTTTACATTGATGTATGGTTTGTTAGGATCGAACAAGATTTGGCTGAGATACAACTATTTGAAAATCTGGAATCTGAGGGTGCAAAAAAATCTAAATACTGAGAAAATCGCCTTTAAAGTTGTCCAAATGAAGTTCTTAGCAATGCATATTACTAATCAAAAATTAAGTTTTGATATATTTACGGTAGGAAATTTACAAAATATCTTCATGGAACATGATCTTTACTTAATATCCTAATGATTTTTGGCATAAAAGAAAAATCAATCATTTTGACCCATATAATGTATTTTTTGGCTATTGCTACAAATATACCCCAGCGACTTAAGACTGGTTTTGTGCTCCAGGCTCACAAATAAAAAATGAGAAACAAACAGACATATTTTAAAATAATTACTAAAGTTTTAACTAAAATTGAAATGAAAAATTAAAACATTCAAAATTGTTATAAAAACTATATTATCTCAATGATACCACAATAATGTTGCAGTTATGGTTCTATCTGAAATAAAAAAAAAAAAGTGTTCATTTAATAATATTTTTATTTGAGTTAACACTTATTTTATTGCAAGTTTTATAGTATTAATTGTAACTATAATAACCTTGACTGACTGCTAACATGTCAACAGAGAAAATACATACACAATGTAGGAATATAACAGTTAATAATGCATTAAATCTACTTCTTCATATCACAGTGTCCTCCTTTTTCTATAGTTTCCACTCCAAGAGTGTCAAACTGCATGACCGTAACCCTCACCCTCCCTGATAAGCATACACACACTGGCTATTAAAAAGAGTTTATTTGTGGACGTCGGTTGACTGTGCCATGCTGTTTTCAGGTCTAGGAGAGCTGCCGGGCTTAACACGCCATGAAAGAAACATTGAGGAAAATTTAGGGCACTGCACAATGTAGTTTATGTGAGGCTCACTGGCCGTCTTGAACCCGTGCAGGAGAGCAGAAAGACATCTGAAATAGTGGTTTCCCAATATGGATTTTTCAGTGGCTAATAATGAACCTAAAAAGTATCAGCCTGACTAGTGTATTGGTCTATCGCTGCTCAATAGTAGCATTATTGTAATCACATAAACATGATCAAATGAAGATCTGGTACGTACAGGTTGCTGAGGAGCAGCTTGTATGGTGGATGTGGAAGTGTTGATCGGCCTCTGGTTCCTCTGGCTCTGGTGGGAATCTGCCGTTAATCCCAGAATCCGATGAGCCAGTAATGGGAGAGCACATGGGTTCTGGGATTACAGGAGTGGGCGGGATCTGCACAGGAGAAGGGGCGGGGTTTTCAGATATTTGAACGTTGGATCTGGGCGATGGCAGCTCAGACTCTTCCTCAATAACTTCCTCCTTCTTCTTCCGCTGCTTCTCCTCTGCTAGCCGACGGTGTTTTTCTCGCTGACGTTTGATGGCTGTAACGCGGTCTCGCATGGCCTTGGCGACCAACTTGTAGTCGGCCTCACATACAAACCCCAGAACCACCTGGAAAAAATGAGATGATTGATAAAACTATTAGTGAGAGTAAAACTTTATTAGTGCAACAATACATATGGGTCAAATCAAATTTAAATCACTATTTTTGTATTCAGATGAAAAGAAATATGGTGTCTACCATGACTTGGGTGCCTACACTAGTAACTGTGCTCTCAAATATTAACATGATCCCATAAAATCTACTGCAGTGAATGGGTGCCGTCAGAATGAGAGTTCAAACAGCTGATATAAAAACATCACAATAATCCACAAGTAATCCACACCACTCCAGTCCATCAGTTCACATCTTGTGTAGTGAAAAGCTGCGTAATTGTACAAACAAATCCATCATTAAAACATTTTTAACTTCAAACCATAGTTTCTGGCTAAGATACAAGTCGTTTATCCATAATATTGCTTTCTCCAGTTAAAAAGTCGTCTTGTCTGAATCAGGCGAGAAATATGCACAGATCAAGCACCGTTTACAAGTAAAAACAGTCCAAAACAGTTCTAAACAAATATGCTGGTGGATTTTAATGTGAGAGGACAACAGGAGATGGACTTTTTATTTGTGGATTACTGTGATGTTTTTATCAGCTGTTTGGACTCTCATTCTGATGGCACCCATTCACTGCAGAGGATCCATTGGTGAACAAGTGATGGAATGCTACATTTCTCCAAATCTGATGAAGAAACTCATCTAGATATTGGATGGCCTGAGGGTGACTACATTTTCAATTTTGGGTAAATTACTCCTTAAACGTTGCATGCAAGTGTGAAACATGGTGCCTTGTTATTGATGCCAACAAATTCTGCATTCTTTGACGATCTAAATCTAATTTTTTCTTGGCATGAAGTTTATGAAAATGGCTCTCAATAACCTTTCACTCAACTCTGGAACAGTGTGTTTCCACTGAAACAATGTAGGCCAATGTTGTCTTGAAGACTCTATCATCATATCAGCTAGTCAAATTACGTGATAACCCTCCGTCGATGTGACTTGACAATAAATTTGTTCTTGATGAAAAGCAGACACGTTGAGAGATAAAAGACGAATTGTGAAGGTCCGGTCTAATAAAAAGTGGGATTCAGTCTGGACAAGAGAAAGGCTCCAGTTTCACAACGCAGTCCTCTTCCTCATTTGGCCCCGCTCTCACATTTCCACCTTGATAATTAAAAAGCTATGCCCTTGAAACCATTATGCAACACACAGCAGGGTTACACGGGCCTGAAGCGAATGGTGAGGCTCATTTTCTTGGCATGAAGTTTATGAAAATGGCTCTCAATAACCTTTCACCTTGAATAACCTTGAAGACTCTATCATCATATCAGCTAGTCAAATTACGTGATAACCCTCCGTCGATGTGACTTGACAATAAATTTGTTCTTGATGAAAAGCAGACACGTTGAGAGATAAAAGACGAATTGTGAAGGTCCGGTCTAATAAAAAGTGGGATTCAGTCTGGACAAGAGAAAGGCTCCAGTTTCACAACGCAGTCCTCTTCCTCATTTGGCCCCGCTCTCACATTTCCACCTTGATAATTAAAAAGCTATGCCCTTGAAACCATTATGCAACACACAGCAGGGTTACACGGGCCTGAAGCGAATGGTGAGGCTCATGTGCCACTGTGTCAAGAAAAACCCTGC
Organism: Sinocyclocheilus anshuiensis; assembly: GCF_001515605.1. NCBI lineage: Eukaryota > Metazoa > Chordata > Actinopteri > Cypriniformes > Cyprinidae > Sinocyclocheilus > Sinocyclocheilus anshuiensis. The sequence goes on from NW_015542451.1 coordinate 1,990,055, forward strand.
CAGTAGATACATACTGAGGTGTGTTTGGGACTTTGTGCTCTAGGAAGGTCAAGAGTTCAGTTACGTCCCCATATTACTGACACAGGAAGAGTAAAGAAATCTACCCAGAGTGAGGACAGATTGTTGGAAACGACCGACATTGTGAAGGTCACAGAGGAAACCTGTGTCATGAAGTCATAAGGGTAAAAACAAAGAAATCAAGCTTGGGTGAATCTGATAAAAGTACAGTTCTGCATCACATTTCAGCCCCAAATCAATAAATTATATTTTGCTTAAGGAAAGACACAGTGTTAAATCTTATGGTAAATTTTGGTATTGTGACAACACTACTTATGATCATTGAAATTAAGACGCTTTTGGCATTATTGTCTCAATTCTCAATTCTTACTACCAATTCTTAGAAAAAATATATAAAATATTTAGGGCTGCCAAATAGATTAATCACGATTAATAGCATCCAAAATAAAAGTTTGTGTTTACATGATATGAGTGTGTGCTATGTATATTTATATGTATATATAAATACACACATATACATGTATACATTTAAGAAATATATATATATATATACATTATTATTTATAAATATATTACATATATTTCTTATATACATGTATGTGTGTGTATTATATATACATAAATTGCCAGTACACACACATGTATTATGTAAACACAAACTTTTATTTTGGATGCGATTAATCGTGATTAATCGATTTGACAGCCCTAAAAACAACGTATTTCAGTAATGAGAAATGACATTGGAATTAGGGAATTTGCTAAAACTTAAAAGTAAAATGTCTTTGCACATTACAGTCATGAAATCTGCCACTGTGAGTATTCTGAATGACCAGAAACTCAAAAGAAAACCGCCTGGACACAAGAATTGAGCGGGGAAATGTGATTAACGGTCAGAAAATACTGGAAAATGCCTTTTTCCCCATTAGTTTTTGGGATGAAATGCAATCTGGATGTGTTTTTGTAAGATTCGTCCACTTGTGTTGTGGTAACATGCACAGTAAACACCTGTTAAAAACTGGTAGGTTACTAAGACACACATATTTGTTTAATATTTCTGTGTGATTGAATATCAATGCTTCAGGATCATTGTTGCAGATCTCTGCAGAAAACTCAACCCACATATTAACGTACATCTGTGAACACATACGCTTTGTTGATGCCTGAGGGGAATATCTGGGTTTAGTGTTAACAGTGACAGTAAACCAACGAGTCAGAGTGGATGGGAAATGTAACCACACCTTAGATCCCTTCAAGAAACACATATGAAAAGCTAACAGAAAGGGAGGTAAAGATCCGGTTAGCATGAGATTATGTGTGAGTGAAGCTCACCATCTCCTGCGCCACCTCCTCTGGCACGTCTTTGTAAAGCTCGAACAGGAACTCAATGGCGTTGTTGTCCTTGTACTTTCCGTGGAGCTTCTTGGTGCCGTCCATGCGAAGCCAGAGCTTCAGGCTGGATTTGACCATATCATCTTCCTCAGCCAATTCAACGTAAACGCCATTGTGCTCCTGGAAGAACGTGTGCTCCAGCAGGTCCTGGATGGTGTATCTAGACAGAAAGATCCATATGAAGCCACACAAACTGAATGTATGAAATAAATGTCAATCAATAGGTGGTTTAAAGCCGTTTTATATTTAAAAATATAGGTTACATGCACCTGTTTTCAATGAGTCAAATTATTAAGCATAATAATAATTATATTATTAAAACTATTTAAGCTTCATGCTTTACTTCATATGCATATGAATGTGGAAGGGTGGAAATGCATGCAAATAATAATTTATAATATTATTTTGAACTAGCTTTTATTTTAAAATTTTAGTTTTCATTTTAATTTAATTTTAGTTATTTTGTTTTAGCATTTTTAATATTACTTAATTAGGTTTACTCTTTAATTTTAGTTATTTACAGTAAGCAATTTTAGTGATTCAACTCAAACTTATTTTAGTTTGTTCATTTTTGTTTAATTTACATTTTTCACCTAATATTTGTTATTTCAGCTATATATTTAAATCACCAAAAATAGTTTTAGCTAACAATAATAACCCTGATATGTAACTTGTGAATTTATACAACAAAAATACAGCTGACCGATTTTAAATATTGAAACATTACGTAATGATCATCACATAGTTAGCTCAAAACAAAAAATATAATTTCATAGGCAAAGCTACAAGGTTTCCCAAGTTGCTGGAAAGTGAAGTAGATGCATATTTAACATTGAGGATATATTATTATTTATCATTTAGGATGATTTTTTTAAATAAAAACAATCTCTGTAGCATCTTTGTTGCTGATATTTTGCAGAATCCTAAGCAATTTCACTTTGTAGAACAATGCTGCATAATAATAACTGGTAAATATATAAAATGAATGCTTCTGCACAAGAATGTTTTAAAGAACACTTTCAAAGTGGAAAATCAAACAGTAAAATCAATAAAGTACCTTTCATCTTTGTTCATGCGGATACAGCCTTCAATGATTTCCTTTAACTCTGGAACTTTCACTTTGTAGAAACTGTCGGGCTTTATACCCTGAAAACAGCAGAAGTGGACACAAATGTCAAAGTCTGAGACAAACATCAGTCAAAGAGGCTAAAAATGTTTTAATATGTCACTCATCAATCTGATGTTCAAATGTAAATTAGATTATTCCCTTTCAGATAATCTAATCACAGCCAGTTACACGAGAGCGAGGTTTCAAAGCTTGCCTGGATGTTTTGAAAAAATTACTTTGCACCAATTCACTGTTGATTTGTTACTGACACTGCCATTGAGCAAAGCACACAACCCTAAAGCTATGGGAGTTTGTTTATTTTTATATACATTTTTATATAACATTTTTTATATAAAAAAAGTATTTTGTGTTGTTGAAAAAATAAAATAGGTAATTGCGACTTTTTATCTCACAATTCTGACTTTTTTTTCTTGTAATTCTGAGAAAAAAACTCAAGATATGATTTGAGAATTGCGAGATATGACCTCAGAATTCTGACTTTCTCACAATTCCGAGTTTATATCTCACAATTCTCAGTATTTTTCCTTGCAATTCCAAATTTATATCTCACAATTGTGATTTTTTTTTCTCGCAATTGTGAGTTTATATCTCACGTGGCCCAATATGAAAAATTATGCCAATATGTCTTGCCGATAAGAGGAATAAATAAACAAATTATGAGCTCTAAAAGATTTTCAGAATTTTTACAACTCTTTTGCTTTAGACCATCTACAAATGTTAAATCATAAAATAAAATGTTAAGGTTACCACTGCATCTTTCTGAAAAAAAAAATGCAGTGATTAATATATAGTTTATTTATAGTTATTTTCAAATCTTCAATGTACTGTCATTATAAAAGGACTATTATTGTTTATTTAATTCTAACAAATAATTTTTTTTTAAAAACTAACCAAAATTTAAAATAATTACATATCGATAACGGCCAAAATTAGTTGAAAATTATCAGCATATCGGAAAAAATCCAATATCGTGCATCCCTACACGATTCTGACTTTTTTCACACAGTTGTGAGTTTATATCTCACGATTCTGACTATTTTCTCACAATTGTGAGTTTATATCTCACAATTCTCATTTTTTTCTGTACATTTCCTAACTTACATCTCACAATTCTGACTTCTTTCCCCTTGCAATTCCAAATTTATATCTCACAATTCTGAGTTTTCTTCTCACAATTCTGAGTTTATATCTTACAATTCAGACTTTTTTCCTACCAATTCCAAATTTATCTCACAATTCAGTTTTTTTCCTCGCAATTGCAAGTTTATATCTCACAATTTACACTTTTTCATTTACACATTTCAGAGAAAAAAATTCTGAATTGTGAGACATAAACTGAATTGTGAGATAAAAAGTCACAATTACCTTTTTATATATATATATTATACCTTGAACCCACTTAAACATTTAATAAAGCAACGTAACATTATTAATTTTACACTGTAGTATTCTAAAATACAATTTACAACACTTGCATGTGCTTGGTTTAATGCTGATCTATCATATTAAGATCTACAACAGTTAACGCCTGTTATTTGTCACATTTGACTTACTTCGACTATACAAAATTCTTCAATCATGTGAGGTTAAACTGTGATTTCAAAGAATTACAGCTGAGGACTGAATTACAGCTGGAGTAGGTCACTTTCCCTGTAGACTTGTGTAACATTTGTGGAGCATGAGCTCCATAAAGCATCGAGTTCATGGGAGTTTTGGACGACCGCCCATCCCGTTTACACTCGCGCTCCTTGGCTTTGTCATTAACACTCAGCAACCTTTTCAGAGCAGGCTTTGTTTCGTTCATTCAAGACACGTCATTTAACAAACCAATAAACCAAAACCACTGGCGTCATCCACATAAAGTGCGTGTCAAATTTAGCTATTACTTTAAAAACATCATAAACTTGTTTTCTGACATGCAAAATCAAAACATTACTGAAATCCTGTTGAAGTTGGTTGTACTTCATGTCGTACAACATCTCAATCCACTGCAAAGTTATTACTGTGAGTAAAAATAAATGTTTTCTTTTAGCATTTGTTAGGAACACTCTTTCATGTATAAAAAAACATGTTCAAGACTGATTTACATTCAAGAGATCTGTCTGAAGATGTTGTAAACACATGCTGATGTAAGTTTCCAAATGCAATAAGGAGCAGACAAGTGAATATACTGTATCCCTAACAAGCTGCAAAATCAGAATGACCTCTCTGTGTACATGTGACCTGTAGGGCCTTTCTCAAATTATCCAGAATGAGACGAGCCCTGGGTTTTTTAAAAACAGGATACAGACAGGGGGTATTTCAAACTATTTTAGAGCCATAAGTTCTAATCAAACCCAAGCCGTGAGTCTTAAACCTCTGCTCAAAGTGGACTCACAGCAAGCTCTTAAGGAAATGAGAGGAAAGGAGGACATGCAGGAAGAGAATGAAAGAAGAGAAAAGATGTTTATGACACTTTCCATGCTGGGCTAAAGGTCTCAGTGCTGGAATAAACTAGGAAATATGGACGTGCATATGCTTATTGCAAAATATATGCACAACAATTAAACATATTTTCAAGCAATCTCACAGATTTTGTATTTGAAAGAAGTCTCTTATGCTCGCCAAGGCTGCATTTATTTGATCAAAAACACAGTAAAAATATATAATATGAAATATTTCTGTGAAATATTTTTTAACATTAAACAAACTTTTCTATGTGAATATATAGTAAAATGTAATTTATTCCTGTGATGTCAATTTTCAGCGTCATTACTTCAGTCTTCAGTGTCACATGATCTTCAGAAATCATTCTAATATGCTGATTTGCTGCTCAAAAAACATTTCTGATTATTATCAATGTTGAAAACAGTTGTGCTGCACAATATTTTTTGGAAAACCTAGATCATTTTTTGTCAGGATTCTTTTATGAATACAAAAAGTTCAAAAGAACAGCATTTTTTTTTTAAATATAGATCTTTTGCAGTGTTATTTTAGTATTTTGAGTTTAAGTTAGTTTTTCCCCCACTTTCATCTTAATTTGAGTAAGTTTTAGTACTTTTGTTCCATGTTTTTGTCACTTTTATTATTAAAAATGTCTATATATTTTATTATATCACTATATATTTTATTAATTTTCATTTCAGTTTTATTTATTTTAGTACATCAAGTTAGATTAAATAAAAATGATAAATGTTTCTTTAGCAGCTAGGTAAAATAAAATATGTTCAAGGTTTTCATAGGTTTTTTTTTTATTTCAATTAACCTTTATTTTATTTAAAGTAATAAAAATAATTTTAGTTTTCCAACATAGAATGACTTAAATACACCTTTTTGAAACATTATAAATGTCTTTACTCTCACTTTTGGTCAATTGAATGGTTCCTTGCTGCATAAAACCATTTTTACAAAAATCGTACTGACCCAAATCATTAACTTAAAGAGTAATTAATCACACTAAATGATAATGATTGAAACTCACACTGGTAACTTTGCGGTAAATCTGCGCAGCGTTTTGGCACTCAGAGTAAGGGTATTCTGACGTGGTCATCTCCAAGATGCACATGCCAAATGCATAGACGTCCACTGCCTCGTCGTACTTCTCTTCATACATTTCTGGAGCCATGAACTCTGGTGTTCCTGTTAAACACAATGTGAAGAATTCTCTTAGATGTCACTACCAAAACGGTACATTTTATAATGGTTTAATAATACACTTTATTTCAGGATCAGGAAAGAACTGTCACACCATGGTATTATCCTCTTGATGGTATTACGTTGTAAGCTACCTAGTGGCTAAAGGTGAACATTTCAAAAGTAAAATTGAACGTTTCATTTTAAACTTGAAATGCAATGAGGTTGAAGATCTCAGCGGATCTAAGATAAATCATTACTGAGAAACTAAAGCATGAAACGCTTCAGGAGTTTGCAATGACCTACCTATTACGCTCTTGGCAAAGCTTGCCCTCTTGAGTGTGGCCAGTCCAAGGTCCCCGATCTTCACACTTCCTGTGGGGCCCGTGATGAAGATATTGTCACATTTCAAGTCCCTGTGAATGATGGGAGGGGTGCGCGTGTGCAGGAAGTGAAGTCCTTTAAGGATCTGACGACTCCACCTCTGTAGGAGCTTTGGTTTCATCTCTTTGAAACGCTTTAGATACCTAAGAAATTGGGATGTTAAAATCCTTTTCACCTCAGCACCAAAAAAGGGACAATTAAAGGGACAGTCAACCCAAAAATTAACATTCTGTTATCATTTATCACCCTCATGCCATTCCAAACTTGTATGACTTTCGATCTTCTGTGGAATATAATAAAGAATGTTGGTAAGCAAACGGTTTCGGGTCCCACTGACTTCCATAGTATGGACTAAAAATACTATGGAAGTCAATGGGACCTGAAACTCTATTTTAAAGGGGTGGTTGATCAGCTTTTTTTGAAAGCTTGATTGTGTGTATGGGGTGCAGTGTAACATGAGTTCAAGCTTCGTTTTTTAAGAAACGCATTATTTTCACATATTTTACCTTTATTCTACACCGCTGTTTCCATTCTTGTCAAAACGGTCTGTTGAGTTCCTGGTTCTGTGAAGCCCCTCCCTCAGAAATACGCAATGGGCTCTGATTGGTTAGCGGGCTCAGTGTGTTTGTGATTTGCTAACCGCCGAGTGCACGTTGTCCAGAATTGTCACGCCCCCTTACCATTACGGGTATTTGCATGTTCCCGGGGGTGGGGTTTATGCAAAAATCGGGGTTAGTGATGTCACAAACCCAGGAAGAAGCTCGTTGTAGTCCCTACCAGCCGTTTTTTGTAGTCTTTAAACAGCAATTTCTTTAAAAGAAAATATCTCCCTTTGCATTGAACTCTGAGCGTCGTAACTTTGCAGACGTTGTTTATGCTCTAACAGCAACAATACACACTAACTAAAGTTCAAAAAGTGAAATCATAATCAACCACCCCTTTAAATAATATCTTTATTGGTATCCCTTTAATGTGATCTATGTGATTCTGAGATGCAGGACAAACTCACGTTTTGAGGGTGCCAGAGGTCATGAGCTCAGTGACCAGAAGGATGCACTTGTGACCTTTCACAGTGGACTTCCAGGAGTCGTAAAAGCGCACAATGTTTGGGTGCTGAAGACCCTTGAGCATCTCAACCTCTTCGCTGAAGCGCTGGCGCTCCACTTTGGTCAGTTTGCGAGTCTGAAGAGAAAAAAAAAAAAAAAAGATTTTGAAAGAGAAACAAAAAAATTCAGATTCTGAAGTGTGCAACAAGTGGACACTTTGCGGAAAGCTGGGGAAAACTGGGATGACTGAGAACTTTCAATGACTTTCAATGAGCTCTTAAACAAAAACTAAGAAACAAATAAACCTATGGCAAGACACTGTTTAAACCTATGGCAAGACACTAAGATTTTTCCACTGTTCATACTTCTGTTCTATAAATTTATGCAAATTAGTGCGTATTTAATTAGTTAATTGGACCATAACATTTCAGAAAACTTGCAAACCACTTGTCTTAATGTACTGTGATGAATGAACCAGTGAAAGTATAGTGATATCTATCTTACACCATGTTCACCTGTAGTGTCTTTAGGTTTTAAATGACATGTTCTTATGACGTACATTCGCCCTCAATAAGCAGCATGATTCACTGCTTATTCTGGCAGATAACAGCCTGTAATTAGTACTCAAAAAACCATTAAAACAGATAAGAACCAGTAAGACGCTTGCAACCGCAAGAATTTCACCATTTACTGTACATGAAACACCCTAACCTAATCATATTTTTCCGCTGTCTCATAATTACATCCCATTCTAAACATAGTTTTTTTCGAAAACCTTTAGCGACTGGACTACAGACGAGCAATTACTTGGCAACAAGGCCATTTCTGTCCTCTGGTGGGTATGAAAGGCTTGATTTAGCAGTCCTGGGCCTCTCAGCCATGTGAGGAGGGTGGAAACTCCTCAGAGACAGCAACTCAAGAACCATGAATCCTACATTCAATGAGTTCTGGGAAAAGTGGTGTGTGTTTATGTCTCGAGGGACAGAGGGAGGCCGAGCTCTACATTTAACACTGTATTTGAAGATGTTGCTCATAAGATTCCTTAGGAGAAATTACAACAGACACAAATTTGGTGAATGACACATGAGAGAGTCCAAGGAAATGAAGAAAACAAATCTTTATAAAATCTGTTTTAAAACACGTGTCAAGTTCTTAGAAATTTGATCTTTGTATTCATGTACAGGTAGGTTGCATTTGGTTTTGAAAACTTGTATACCATTTAAAAAAAAAACGGAATGACTCTTAAAATGTGGTAATTGTTTTCAAAAAGGTTCTTAAAGGTATTTGCAAAAGTACTTTCTATAATAGCACTTGATTTGGCAGGCAACGTTTTTTTTTTTTTTTTTTTTAAGATTTATTTTAAAATTTTAACAAAATTCTTTCATAGTTTTTTTAGGAATAATAATAAAGATTATGCCTAACTACTTTTTTTCAAAAACATTCTTCATTTAATGAGCACCTTTTTTTGTCTTCATATTAGGATAGCTGCATCACCCTGATATTATTTACTTTTTGTCCCCCAAATATCTTAAAATATTTTAATTCAAATATGATGCATAACATTACATAAGAGGTGTATTTCAGTCATTGTATGTCTGAACCAGACTTTAATTTTTTACTTGAAATAAAATAAAGAAATAAAATAAAATGTCTCATTTTCATTTACATTAACATAAAAAAATATTAATAAAAACTATTATATTATCTCTCTGATACTAAAATAACACTATTCTAAACTGAACATTTTTATGTAATTTTAAATGAAGTAAACTGTTGACGTGCAGTAACAGCATAGACCTATAAATTAATGTGTGTAACATATTCAAAACTTTTAACTGCAGACTTTAGTGTCTTCATAAATCTGAGCATAAGTTGAGAAATTATTGAGCCCTCATTTGGAACTCTAGAGGAGAGACTTGTGAGATTACACTTAGAGTCCTTCCCTGTGGGAGGGTTTGAGAAATGGATTAAAGAAGCAACTTTACCCTCTTGGGAAAATGAATTATTAATTTGTGTTCAAACACGTTTCTCTCCCAACCCAACATAAATACAGTTTTCCTGTACTGGGCTCAAGGCTTCTTGACACCAAATGATTGACAAGCATTGTCAGTCTTACGCACACATTGAGGCTCTCAGTGAACTCACTCACACTATATTTAAGTCTACCTGAAGTACAGTACTCTCCCCCATCAAACCAACCACTGTAAAAACACAGGCATACATAAACACACATTAACACATGATACATATCCATGCCACTAATCTTATTAGTGACTCCAAACATCAGTTATGCATTTCCAGTCAACACAGGATTGCCTTTCAGACTTAAGTATGTGTACAATCAACACTGAGCTACTGTCCCCATGACCTGCCTCATATTAGTGATGCAACCGAGACCTTCTCATATACACTGGAACGTTTTTAGCACAGTTAATGTCATTATCTCCTCAAATACACTCCACAGGACTATATCTGTGCTGGGAAAACAAACTGACAGAGGTGCAGGGGTGTCGAGTATAGCCTAGCCTATATGAAGTGTACGGACACACATTTAGGTAACCAGAACCTTTTTCCAGGGTGTAAATATAATAAAGATGCATTTGACTTTCCAGTGCCTTCTAAGAGCAGAGACGCTTACCCTGTAAGTCTCTCTCTCTACCCTGTGTAAGCAACACTAAAACAGGAGTTTTCCACAAAAATATTGCATTTGAGTTCAACCACTGGTACACAAACAAGAGGTTAAGATTGAGTAACTTCTATTTTAGACACAATATTGCCAGTTACTTTGTCAATTTTTTGCTCAGATTATGAAAATAATTTCAAACGAAGCCAGAGAATAACCAACCATGGCATGTCTTAAAAAAACACACAGTAGTGGTGTTTTGAACAAACCAGTTGAGTGGACCATTCAATAACTCACTCATGAAGTCAGATACTTGGCTGCATCTGAACATGCATACTTCCCTACTATATATAGGTCTGGGCGATAAAACGGTATCAATATTTATTGACAGTACACCTTCTTCGATAACGATATAAAAAATGTTTGATATAGTGCACGATATAGACACGTGCTACGAGTGATTGTGAGTAAAGAATGAATATTAGTCGAATTTAAAATAAACATTAGCATTTGAATGCAAAAATAGTACAATCCAATGTTAGGAGTGCGTCAGGGAGCGTCATCAGAAGAGCACGAGATGCGGTTATGATGATGTAAGTGATGTTGTAGTTTAATGTTTTGTTAGTCTAGCCCATGAGACCCGCAGTTGCTGCTTTATTCATTCAAAATATTATAGAAATATAGAAGCTCAATGCGGAGATCTTGATTAGTTTAAAACCGAAACCATGCCATTCACACAGAATGCATATTCAGCGCATTTTCTAGACAGACAAATACGACTGCTGCACTCGTGTCTCACAGAAGAGATGTAGACAGCCATGCAAAGTTAAGAGTTTAAACTTTTAGAAAACACGTCGCAAATTTGTGGAGGTTTATTCCTTTTCACTGCGTCTCATGTTTTTAAAGGCAATCTGTGTGATGGGCGATTCGGCTCTTTGTATTAAGCAATGCATAAATACGTGATGCTGTTTTGTTCATAATTGTTTATGCAATTTACGAAATTATATTTGATTTATATGAGTTAATTTAGACGTAATGCACATGTTTTATAGACAATTACTTCCTTGCGTTGACAATTTAATGTGCTGCATTATTTTTCTCATTGCACCCTCCTGTGGCCTCGGGAGACAAGCCAAAAGTTTAACCTATTTAATCTGCATATAAAACATTAGAAATGAGTTATTTGTTTAATTTTACTTTTGTTTTTGACTGTTACAACAAAAAAAATATTTGTTGTTTGTCTCAATAAATTTAGTTAATTTAAAAATACAGTGGTTACATGTAAAAAAAAAATTCTATTGCTCTTTGTTTTAAAAAAGGTTATAAAAAATGTCAATAATTATCAATACCGAACGATATGAAACATTATGTCGCTGATACATTTTTTAGCTATATCGCCCAGCCCTAACTATATAGTAGGCGAAAAACCAACCCAGGCTCATTCGAAATACATGCCTCTAAATACATTTCTGCAACACCGTTATTGCATACCTTACTGCACGTTTTGCGGCAGTTTAAAAGTGAAATGTCCAGTGAGTGGCGCTAAAACACGGGTTCAATACGTGACCCTGTCACGTTTTTTTTTACGTTGATATAATAGGCATGCATTGCTGTGTTTTTATTACGTTGCTTCAGGTACGTATTGCGGCGGTTCATAATTCAAATATCCAGGGTGTGTCGCTAAAAGTTAATGATCTATCGTGTTGGAAATATCCCCAACACCAAACCCACCCAACCTTAAACCTACCCGATAGTGTTAACAAATGCAAAACTGATCTAAAAATGCATTTGTTGATGCAACCGTGCCATTTGAACTTCCTTACATGCAGGTTTGAACTGTTTTGTCGAAGCATAGTTTCACGGGATTCGTACCGAAGCTCTTCACCACTCAAGTGCAAAATGATACTGCGTGAGTTACCGAACAAACCTACTGAATATGAAAACACACATATGAAACTGGATATGTGATGCTAACATTCTAAAGTATCATTTTTGAGATCTCACAGCATGTTAAAACTGTTTTGAATATATAACATAATATTCCTCTAGTAATTGTGCGAAAATTTGGTTTAATTAATCGAAATTGTGGACCTGTAAATCATACTTTGTGTGAAAAGGAATAAAAGTTGTTGGAGTTTTACTGCCTCTAGTGTTAATTTCAACTTGAAACTGCAGCGATTCGTATGTATAGGTACGTTTTTTTCAGTTTTGCAGAAATGTATTTAGAGGCACGTATTTCGAATGAGCCTATGTTGCAAAAACAGTATGTGAAAAGAGTAGTATAAGCAAAATAACAGTATTTATAGAACAGCACGAAAAAAGTACCCAGATTACTTTGTACTTAATTATATACTACTTAATATCATGACATTTTGCATTGCAATTGGTTTAGTGAATTATTCAATGACTCATTCATAAAGATAATCACTTGTCGCTACCTACTGGCATCAAAAAGAGTTTCCGTAAGATGCCCATCACAGTTTATCATCATGACTTTTATTAATAAATGTAACTATTCAAAATGTGTGTCTGTATTGGTGTATTCACCGATGCTGCATTTTAGATATAAAGTAATAATTAAAGGCTGTTTTACAGTGATTATACCACGGTTAACAGTGTTTTAGACATTTCTGTAACACACAGCCTCTTGTGGCTCATTGCTTCATTTGAACAGCTTGTTTGTAAAACAGTTATTTATTTCATGACTGGGTGATTTAGTTAAAGGGTTAGTTCACCCAAAAATGAAAATTAGCTTGTGTTTTACTCACCCTCGAGGCATCCTAGGTGTATATGACTTTCTTCTTTCAGTCGAATCCAGTCGGAGTTATATAAAAAATTGTCCTGGCTATTCCAAGCTCTATCATTGCAGTCAGCGGGTGTTGCAGTTGAACAGTCCACAAGTCGTCAAATAAAGCGCGCGCATCCATAATAAAACGTGCCTCACACTGCTCCGGGGGGTGAATAAAGGCCTCCTGTAGTGAATCCATGCGTTTTTGTAAGAAAAATATCAATATTTGAAACGTAATAAACACTTTTCTCTCACTTCCGGTGTCTGTCATACGTGGAAGCCGTTCCGGCGGATGACGCAGCACGTATACGCAGCGCGAGTGCCTCTGAGATATGCTAGTCTCGCGAGTTTGTTTATAGGAGCAAAGGAAGCAAAGTTTCCTAACTTTAGCAAACGAAAACCAGTCTCCTCTTGGTTTATATCGAAATCCTCCGACATTTTTCTTTGCAAATCCTCGGTTTGAACTTCTAATTCGTGACCGGCGTTTTGTTTTGTTCTCTCCGCATTCGTCACTAATCACGCAACGCCGACGTCATACGTCATCCGCCGGAACTGCTTCAGTGTATGACAGTCAGCGGAAGTGAGAGAAAAGTGTTTATTACGTTTGAATTTTTGTTCATTACGTTTTATTATGAATGCGTGCACTTTATTTGACGACTTGTGGACTGTTCAACTGCAACACCCGCTGACTGCAATGATAGAGCTTGGAATAGCCAGGACCATTTTTAATATAACTCCGACTGGATTCATCTGAAAGAAGAAAGTCATATACACCTCGAGGATGCCTCGAGGGTGAGTAAAACACAAGCTAATTTTCATTTTTGGGTGAACTAACCCTTTAAGGTGTAGAGTTGTAGTAAAGGGTTAAAATGAACATCCTGGGACTTGCACTGTTAAAACACGTTAGAGCTGCATTATTGAAACATGGTGGGCTTAAACGGAAGAAATCCTGGAGCTTGAGTTCAAGACAGCCTGAGGCACAGCGAGCTAGTAATTACAAAATGACACATAACAACCTCTACAGGCTTATCATGATTGAAGGAAGGAACCTAAAGGCTTGTCAGGGAATCAGCCATATGGTAGTGCTTTTGTGCTTGACGTATGGGTGGGACAAAAAAAAGAGAGTATAAGCATATGGGACAGCTATTGTGAAAAAAGCTTTGCTGTGTTTTTTGTCATTGAATGCATCATTATTGTGTGGTACTGTAAAGATTTAAAATACAGAAGCTGATTTTAGTTGCCACAGATTGACCAAACTGCACGTAACACACCTAACACATTTAAGTTGGTTATTATATACTAGATAAAATGCATATTTCAAAATACTGTCTAACACCGTGTCTACACTGGATTCGACTGTTCGCGTGCAGAGTAGACATGGTGTTAGACAGTATTTTGAAATATGCATTTTATCTAGTATATAATAACCAACTTAAATTCGAATAAGTTTGATTAAGTTCCTAAGTGCTATTCTTTAAAAAATCTAGACTAATGAAGTTAAGACATCTTAAGACAACTTTCTTTTTTTTTTAATTAAGAATAAAATGACAGGCATCAGTGTTATATATGTTTAAAGCACATACAATAACACATACAGCATTTTTAAGATATTTACTATGATTTGAAGAACATTTTTTACATTGTCAAGACATTGTTACATTCAAGAATTTACATTGTCTTGAAGAACAATGGAAAGAAAATATATAAGAACATTCTTCAGAAAAAATATTTTGGGAATACAAAACATTTCGTTTTTTTCTTAAGTTAGAAGCTAAGAAGAAAATTACAGTTAAGAAGATTTTTATTCTTAATAGAATAGTTCACCCAAAATTGAAAAATGAAATGGAAATAGCTCACCAACGGAACCTCTGCAGTGAATGGATGCCACCTTAATGATGAATTTGTTCCTTACAAACACACAGCTTTTGGCTTCACAAGACATTATTTGCTGGACTGGAGTGGTGTGGATTACTGGATGTTTTTATCAGCTGTTTGGACTCTCATTCTGACGGCACCCATTCACTGCAGAGGATCCATTGGTGAACAAGTGATGGAATGCTACATTTCTCAAAATCTGATGAAGAAACAAACTCCTGAGGGTGACTACATTTTCAATTTTGGGTAAACTACTCCTTAAATGTAGCATGCAAGTGTAAAACATGGTGCCTTGTTATTGATGCCAACAAATTCTGCATTCTTTGACGATCTAAATCTAATTTTTTCTTGGCATGAAGTGTATGAAAATGGCTCTGCGATGGAGATCTCAATAACCTTTCACTCAACTCTGGAACAGTGTGTTTCAACTGAAACAATGTAGGCCAATGTTGTCTTGAAGATTCTATCATCATATCAGCTAGTCAAATTATGTGATAACCCTCCGTCGATGTGACTTGACGATAAATTTGTTCTTGATAAAAAGCAGACAAACACATTTGGTGAGAACATTTTCAGCAAATTTTCATTTTTGGGTGAACTATTCCTTTAAGAATTTTTCATGAATCCTTTGGCATTCATGCAAATCATGTGCATGAAGTGTAATGTTTTTATTTTGATATTTTGTGCCATTCTTCAATTTTAATATTATTAAATAAATAGCAACTAACAATTGGTTTAATACTTAAATCCTGGGTGCTTTTATATCTGTTTGTCATTGAAAGATATGCTTATGTAAGTTTTTGGATAGCATTGTACAAATTTCCTCATTGTGTTATTATATGCCTGAATGTTTAGAAGAACAAATGTACAGAAACACATGTGCGTTCAATCAGAGCACACCGCTGGGGGTTGAGAGCAGTATGGGCCAGTAGCTTCAGCGCTGGTTAACTCCAAACTGCCCAGACCAGAATCTCATGCCAAACCACATCTATTCATTCCAAAGACCTCTAAGCCAGTGACAAATCCAATGCAACATTAGAAAAACAGTTAGAGAGACTGCAAGGAAATTACTGTCATTTTTCAAACTTCGAATCCCAAAAACTGTTAGCAGAGCATAGTAAATCTCTGTTATTAGTGGCGTTTGCAAACGAACGCCTCACTAGGCGAGCCATCGAGACACCAGATTTAGGCAAACAGACGATATAAAAATCTCAATGACCACTCACCAACTCAAGCTGACATTAAACGCATGAGGTGAACATCACTCATGTCTGGCCTCCACCAGCCGATGGAATAAACAGATCAGACTTATAACCATAAACACATGCATATTGCATCAGGTTTGTAAATGACACTGTGCCCATTGTAGACAATGAACGGCTCTCTGTTGAGACCTTTTGACATACAAACCCCAAGTTACGTAAAATCATATTCTGCCTGAATTCAATTACAAAGGTAAAGTCACGTAGAAAGAGTTTTCATTATGAAAGTTTCAAAACATTGAAACCTGAAGGGTACTTGACATTTTGTTAAATTACAACTTTGGTCCAAAAAGTATGGAAACATCAACAAATGTTCTTTTATCCCAGCAAAGAAGTAAACAGCATTGGATGAAGAAGATGACAACGATGCCGGTCTGGAGCTGGTAGAAAGGAAAGAGGTTATAATGAAGAGGAATACACACCACTCCAGGGGCCAACACTAATTCTGCATGAAATACATGGCAAAAAACACCACGCTTCATTTTTCTGGCATTTTAAGTTGGAGTGAATATTATGAATTTGTTGAAAAGTTTTTACAAGCGTCTAAAATACTGTTATGTAAATATTAAATAATAACTACTGCTGTGCTGCATATTTCTCACCCTGTCCTCAAGCTGCCATGAGTTAAGATGTAGTTTGCCCTCACATGCTGCAGCAGATTCGTTACATAACTGTTTGTAACAATAGACCAATAATAAATGAACACTGTGAACTTCTAATTAAGCCATGTGCAAATGCAAGTCAGCAAAATCAACATAATAGTTTTACACACATTATATAATTGATAGCCCTTGACTCTTAGGTCAATGAGAAGTAAGAGTGTCCAAAAGAAAAAGAAAAAATAAGAAAAGAAATCTTAGCCGACTTCTTAGCCTAAATACACTTTCTTTTAATCAATTATGGTTACATATTGTATATTGAAATACTTTTATATCACTTTCAACACGTTTAAATTTAATGTATCCGAGCAAAAAGTAATAAAGTATTTTTCTTACACTTTGAATACATGTGAGTGTACTTTGTAACATGTGCACTACACATGTATAAATTATAAATGAAAAGATGCATTTTTACTATAATCGTCACATATTTTTATCGATTTTCAGCCGGCTCGGGGTGCATCGTTACATCCCTACTCTTTTTATTTTTTTTTAATTGTTTAATCAGCTTTTTTCTGCATTACAATCTGAGGGCAGCTTAACCAACCGGACATTTTGACTTTATGCCCCCAAAAACATCTAAATGAATTTTAATTTGAAAACATGCTCATCATAGAGCTGTCATTTTAATGAAAAATTAGTGTGACGTCATTGACCCTCTTGTTACCACTACCAGGTCATTTGCACGCCCATCATTCACTAAGTTCTACATATACCTCCCTTGCAAGTTCATTTATCAAGTGGCTAAAATGTCTGGATCTACTGATAGCAGAATGTTTTTGTTGTAGTCTCTCTCTGCAAGCATTCAGCTCTGCATAACTGCTAGGTCCCACATTGTTCACGTGCTTTTGGGACTTGTACTTGTCCGACCCTCCCGTCAAACTTATATTGGGGTCTGGTCATGGGGGTCTGCAGGCATGTGTGTGATTAAAGCCAGACTGAAAATGTCTTGGCTCAGCTCCACATGGTGTTACTGTTACATAAGCAGTGTTGATGTTCTAGAGCTCCACATGGGGAGGAACCACCTGTCAGCACTTTCATTAGGACGAACACGAGCCACCAGAATAATTGAATACTAGAAGACAAATCGAAGAATGAACTGGATCATTTTGAATAAAATCAGGCCAAAGCGATGCTCGCTTGGAGTTTGTTTTGAAAGTTTGAAACAGCTTGCCAAAGCCAACTTTTCCAGAAAACTGCTTCAGCTGGTAAACACTCTCAAATTATCATTGGTCAATGGCGATTATGTAATAAGAAGGTGTGGCTCTGGAGCTCCGCCTACTTTGACATGGAAATCTTCTCCAACTAATTTCTTCAGTTCAGTCTGTCGAGGTCAGATGTATAGAAGCTTGTTTCCACCACAGGATAAAACATTTTAAAAAAGGTAATTTTGACTTTTTATCTCACAATTCTGACTTTTCCCCTCACAATTCTGAATTATGAAGTCAGAATTACAAGATATAAACGCAGGACTGTGTGATATAAATACAGAATCATGAGATATAAACTTACAATGGCAAGAAAAAAGTCAGAATTGTGAGATAAGTCACATTGATCTTATTTGTTTTTATTCCATGGACAATAAAACAAAACTGAATTGCTATAAACTCGGAATTCTGAGGACAAAATTCAGAATTGCAACATGTAAATTTGGAATTGTGAGAAAGAAAGTCAGAATTCTTGAGTTTACATCTCGTGATTTTAAAAAGAAGAGTCAGAACTGTGAGATATAAACTCTGAATTGTGAAATAAAAAG
The DNA here is from genome assembly GCF_001515605.1 of Sinocyclocheilus anshuiensis. NCBI lineage: Eukaryota > Metazoa > Chordata > Actinopteri > Cypriniformes > Cyprinidae > Sinocyclocheilus > Sinocyclocheilus anshuiensis. The sequence goes on from NW_015542451.1 coordinate 2,008,596, forward strand.
TCGCAAAAACCTTTTTTTATTTTTTTTTATTCCATGGTGGAAACAGGCTTCCATAAAAACGTTCATGACTAAAAACATAAACTTAGAGAGCTGCTTTATAGTAGAAACTGAAGTTGTAATTCTATTTGAAAGCAACACTAACAGTTTATTTTTTTATGTTTAGTACTGTAAAGTTGCTTTCTTCATAGCATGATTGGAATGCAAAGCTCATGCAAATATACAAATTGCTATGATCAGATGCTTTCTTACAGGCGGAAAAATATACTAATGTGTTAAAAGTAAATAGATCAGATAGAGGAGGATGCTTTTTCCATTAGGAAACATCCAACACCAAACTATTGGCAACACAGCCTGAGGTGTGAAAGAAGACACAATTATAAGTTAAATATTTCCCAACTTCCACAAACCGAGGAAAAAAATACACTTCTAGTCTGCCTCATGGATTACTGTGAAAGTGAGCTTCATCTGTGATAATGAATAACCTTTTGTGCAAGAGATAGTAGCTGTGTTTGTATTTTATTGTGTGATAATGTTATCTTTGTTCTTCAAGACCGCATCGATATCAGCAGTAACAGGCTGAGTCATGTTTGTGATTCCTCTCCAAAATAAAGAGACTCAATAAAGAGACAACTCATATTGATCTCACTGAGTCTCTGCTCTGCGCTCACTTACACACGAGCCCTGAACTGCAAAGACACACTACATGAGAATGCATGTCCGGTCATGAGTGTTCGAAGGCGTTGTTAAGGTCACAGTCTAATGTGGGAACACCTGTAGGCAGCAAACTGCCCATAGACACACAGCAGTGCATTTCATCAATCACATGACAGCTGGAATCCACATATGACAGTGATGAAGATTCAACTAAAGCTGCTGGAAATCAATGTGAAGACAAATTAGAGCAGGAAAGCTGTGACCGTAGAACTATTCTCTCTCTCTCTCACCCTCAAGCCATCCTAGGTGTATATGACTTTCTTCTTTCAAACGAATACAATCAGAGTTATATTACAAAATGTCCTGGCTCTTCCAAGCTTTATAATGGCAGTGAATGGGTGGTAATATTCAATAGTCCAATAGAAGTCCAATAAACTGCATCCATCCATCATAAAATGTGCTCCACACGGCTCCAGGGGGGTTAATAAAGGCCTTCTGAAGCGAATCGATGCGTTTGTGTAAGAAAAATATCCTTATTTAAAACTTTATAAACTGTATATAAAGCATTATAAGCTCTAATGTAATCTAACTGTCGTACGCACGCTCACGAGAGACAGTGGATGACGTTGGCATAGCGTAAGCTCTGGTGAGAATATGCTAGTCTCGCAAGAACCAAGTTTTGTTTACAGCTAGGGGTGTGCGATATCACGATTTTTGCTTTTGAAGAAATATCGTAGTATCGCACTACAGCGCACATTCTATCAGTTGCAGTTCTGGCGCCTCCGTCTCAATATACTGTACAACGCCACATACATTCACATCAAATGTTAACTTAGCTGTAAAGTTACACTCACGGGGCACTGCACTTTTTCACTATCACAAAAGTACATTATTTGCATGTGCTTTAAAGCTTTGCCGGTTAAACATTTCATTGGCGTGCTGACATGCGCTTTTTTTGAGCTCGTACAAGCCTGTAAAACAGTGCCTGGATGCCATGCATGCCTGGATATTAGATGCTTGCAGGTCTTAAAGTGACAGCAGACTAATAGTAATAAACATGCTGCCGCTTGTCATTAAAGGAATAGTTCACCCAAAAATTAAAGTGTTGTCATTATTTAATCCCTCTCATGTTGTCCCAAACCTGTATTAATTTCTTTCTTGTGCTGAACACACACACACACACACACACACACACAAAAAAAAGATATTTTAAAGAATGTGGGTAACAAACAGTTGCTGGTCCCCATTGACTTTGATAGTAGGAAAAAATAAATACTATGGAAGACATTGTGAACCAGCAACTGTTTGGTTACCCACATTCTTCAAAATAATTTTTATTTTCAACGGAAGAAAGAAACTCATTCAGGTTTAAAACAACTTGAGAGTGAGCAAATTAATTTTTTTTCTCAGAATTTTCATTTTTGTGTGAACTATCCCTTTAAATGTTAATAAACCAACAAAACGGAAAGAGAAAAATCACTCACTGCTCTTGACTGAAGAACTTTAAAACAGTCGCTTTAATAAAAATCAATGTAAAATTTATACAGTGAAGTGAATATAGTGTTTTATTTTATATACTGTATGTTCATTCAATTTCTTTAATGCTAAATGCTAAATACAGCTGCTGTACCTGATAAATAAAGCACTGTTTGTTTTATTTGTATATTATGTGTATTGGTAATGTGTATCTTTTCTTATTTGTTGTTCTTATTTTTTAAAAACAGATCAAATAATGACAAAGATTTTCATCTTTGCACTCTTTGGCCTAAATATCTGCCATTTTTTCGTATTTTATATTTTGTTCCCTTATAAGTCTTTGGTTTTAAAATAGGGAAATTAGTTTGGCTGTACTGCTCAGGCAACTTGCAAAATAGTAAAACCAACATCAACAAACAATCGTGATAAAATCGTGAGTCGTGATTTTCCTGGAAAAAAAAAAAACGTGATATGATATTTTTGCCATATCACCTCCTCGGCTTATATCGAAATCCTCCGACATTTTCCTTTATAAATCCTTGTTTTGTGCTTCTAATTTGAGACCGGTGTTTTATTTTGCTCTCTCCTTTGTGCTTCCGCGTTCATCACTTTTCACCAGAGTTTACGCTACACATACGTCATCCGCTGGAACGCCATTCTCTCGTGAACACGCGTACGACAGTTAGTGGAAGCTAAAGATTACAGGTTATAAAGTTTTAAATATGGATATTTGTCTTACACAATCATATCGTTTTGCTCCAGAAGGCCTTTATTAACCCCCCGGAGCCGCGTGGAGCACTTTTTATGATGGATGGATGCACTTTTTTGGGCTTTAAAATCTCGACCACCATTCACTGTCATTATAAAGCTTGGAAGAGCCAGGACCATTTTTAATATAACTCCGATTGTATTCATCTGAAAGAAGAAAGTCATATACACCTAGGATGGCTTGAGGGTAAGAAAATCATGGGGGTAATTGTAATTTTTGGGTGAACTATCCCTTTAAGTGAATTTATGGTTAAAACAAGGGAAAAAATCTAATAATAGGGTAAGAAAAATGTACTTATTTTCCCTTTGAATTAAGTTTATTTATCTGACCCTATTGGCTGATTTAAACTGACTTAATTTTGTTGCATGTACTTGGGAAGTTATTTTGCTTCGCAGGTATATGTATTTGATGTAAGAATGCTTAGATACTGTACTGTAAAACAAGACTAAATTAATTTGCAGTGTATTCATGTTAGTATTTGTTGATTTAAAAATGTATTACAATAATTAGATTTTGGGGAAACTTGCTTAAACACTATGAATAGGCACAAAACAGGCATTATTTTCTTTAAGCACATAAATATGTTTTTCCTATTGATTTTGGGGTGGAATGTGATCTGGGCGTGTTTTCATGATATTCATCCTATTATAGCTATCACAGAGTGTATTTATCCTTCATCTGGGTTAAGTTTCAGTGTATTTATTGACAGCACTGCTGTACTGTATTCATCGAGTGGATCTAGGCTGCACAAAACATTCTGCCTTATCTGTGTGTGAACGTGTGTGTGTGTGTGTGTGTGTGTATGTTTGCAGGAACACAAGAGACTTTAAATGAAGGTTAACCTTGCAAAAGCACAACAGTGACCACACACTTCAATGACCTTGATTCTGGAAGTATTTTTCCCCAATAATTTTTTCCATAGGGATTTCAAAACACCCTTCAACAAAGACTTCCATGCCATGAACCAAACCAACTGACTATGAGATGAAACATAACACCACAAACTATGATTCAATGCAAAATTAGGGAAAAAATAACAAAAAGGTAAGACTCTGCATTAAAAGTGAATCAACTACTCTTGCCATGAAGCACTGCGAATGACGTGATTAAAAAAAAATTGTGCAAAATTAAACTACTGACTTTAATATAAAAACAATATGCACTACAGGTCAAAAGTTTGGAATAACTACGATTTTGTAAAATAGAGAAAACAATACAATAAAGCAGTAATATATTATTGCAATTTAAAATATCTTGGTATATTACAATGATTTCTGAAGGATCATGTGATACTGAAGACTGGAGTAATGATGCTGAAAATTCAGCTTTACATCACAGAAATAAATTACATTTTACAATATACTCAAGTAGACAACAGTTGTTTTAAATTGCAATAATATTTCACAATATTACTGTTTTTACTGTATTTTTAATCAAATAAACGCAGCCTTGATGAGCAGAAGAGACTTCTTTCAAAGACATTAAAACGTCTTAAATATTTCAAACTTTTGACTGGTAGTTCATTCTAAAATATTGAGATATTGAGCACTAACACTAATATTAAATGTGATCATAAGAACAACATATATTTGGTTCCACACCTCATATCACCAGTTATTATGACTGTACCTTGTTCTGGAAACACTGGCAAATGACTGGCATTGTGCTCTTATACACGAGCTGATAGTGTTACTATTTCTAAAGCAGCAGCAAGGACAGAGATAATGACCGGCACAGAAAGAGAAAGCGGGAGGTGAACAGAATGAGAGGAAGATGACTTTGTGAAGAGATCAAAATAGAGGTTAACACATTATGGATATAAGTGTTCATGTTACCACTATTACTGCATGGATATGTCAAAGAAGGCTTGACATTCAGATGAATTATGAAGGAAAAAAGAAACTGAAAACACAATAAGGTTACAATCATAATCGACTCACTGAAGCATAAAGAACTTACAAAAAACAAAAAAACATGTGAACTACAGTTTGAACTCATTCATTTTGCTTTGTAGTTTGCTTAGTTGTCATATACACCACTTTTATTTATTTATTTACTTATTTGGGGTCATATTTCACTCTTAATATCCCTTCTAGACATTGTGCAATATCTTATTTTGTGTTCAAACACAAAAGGTAAGTCATAAATGATGAATGACTTTCCATTTTTGCTTGGGTAACCCTTTAATACACCAATCAGAGGACAGGCAAGGAATGAAGGTGTTAACTTTATTTCAACACATAAAGCTTCTAATTGCTCTTAATGGTTAAACTGTTTAAATACTTTACTCTCTCTGTTACCTAACATTACAAAATACTTTGGCAGCACTGAGGAAAAAATTGGCAAGACAATTGCTGTTCTTCTCTTTCCTCTGGCATCTGATCTGTTCATCCTCATTGTTTTGTTTTATTTTAACGACCAAATAAAGTGTCCTCAGAGATTTTGGCATTATATGTCATGGATATCCACTAAACACAGAGCATTAGCAGATACCAAAGGACTTTACAGCTTGTGCTGATTTGTTATGGTGTCTATTCCCTCTTAAAAATAAGGGTGCTTCACGATGCCATAGAAGAACCTTTTTTTCTAAATGGTTCCATAAAGAACCTTTAACATCTGAAGAACCTTTGTTTCACAAATGGTTCTTTGTGGCGAAAGAAGGTTCTTCAGATTATAAAAAGGTAAGAAAGAGATGGTTCTTTAAAGAACCTTTGACTGAAAGGTTCTTTGTGGAACCAAAAATGGTTCTTCTATGGCATCGCTGTGAAGAACCTCTTGAAGCACCTTTATTTTTAAGAGTGTAAGCATTGTTGAAGAGACAGATTTTAGCCTTGATGTTTATCATGTTGTTGCAATAATGGCAATGTTTATTAAATTACTTGCAATATGATTTACTGAACAAATTGTGCAGCCCTAATTAACTGTAATAAGATTAATTTTAAAGGCAGTACAGTTGAGAAATGTTTCGACACTACTTTTAATTATTTCTTTTGTGTGATTTTGCAGACCACACAACACGTAAACCTTGTTATCACACTAAAAACTCCACTCGCATGTAATTTTCTGATTCACAGTAAAGTTTGGTACCAAGCAAGCTAACAATACTCTAAGCATATATAGCACACACAAATATTAGGTAGAATTATGCATTTCTAATTGGATTATATTGTTCTTATTAATGTTTTTCGGTGTTGAATGAATTGTAAGTATGTTTATAATCTACATTTTTTTTAGGACTTTGGCATTTCTTTCACATTTTCACTTTGCTATTCTGATCATATAATTCGTAATGATTTTCAAGGAATAGTTCACACAAAAAATGTAATTTGCTGAAAATTAAAATGTACTCTAAGATGTAGATGAGTTTGTTTCTTCATCAGATTTGGAGAAATGTAGCATTACATCACTTCCTCAGCAATGGATCCTCTGCAGTGAATGGGTGCCGTCAGAATGAGAGTACAAACAGCTGATAAAAACATCACAATAATCCACACCACTCCAGTCCATCACTTAACATCTTAGGAAGCCAAAAGCTGCGTGTTTGTAAGAAACAAATCCATCATTAAGGCATTTTAACATCAAACCATTACTTCTGGTAAGTCCATAATCTATAATATTGCTTTCTCCAGTGGAAAAAAAAAAAAAAAAAGTTGTCTTATCTGAATCAGGAGAGAAATCTGCACAGATCAAGCACAGTCCAAAACAGCTCTAAACAAATATGTGTGTGGATTTTGATGTGAGAGGAGAAGAGGAAATTAACTTTTTCACTGGAGGAAGCATTATTATCGATTATGGACTTGTATTTTGCCTGAAGTGACAGTTTAAAGCTAAAACACCTTAATGATGGATTTGTTTCTTAGAAACACACAGCTTTTCACTTCACAAGATGTTAACTGATGGACTGGAGTGGTGTGGATTACTTGTGGATTATTGTGATGTTTTTATCAGCTGTTTGGCCTCTCATTCTGACGGCACCCATTCACTGCAGAGGATCCTTTGGTGAGCTGATATGCTGATCACACGGTGTAATTTGTAATAAATGTAAAACATAAAATCTAATGAGTTTAAAACAATTTGAATGTGAACCTTTCACTCAAATATGCCGATGATATAATTTATAATGAATAACATTGTAACAAATTGGAAAAGAACAAGTGATTTTCACAAGTGATCTCAGACTGTTGAACCCCATTTCATATGTATGTGTGTCTTTGTGTCTTCTCAGTGTTGAGTCAAAGCCGAACCAGCCTGGGCTAGTTGGAGAAAGCCACAATGACAATCAGGACACATCTGGAGTACATTATTAGCCAGGCCAATAATGAAAATATCGCATCAGAGCTTGAAATACATTCCAGCAGTGTCTAACATTTCAAACAAATAACGCAAATGAACACGAGACTGGACCAGAATAAGGCAGACTGACAGCAACAGGATAGCTGCTAGTTTAAAGTCCCCCAGCATGAAAGAGAAGGGGGCAGCCGTGGTACAAGACGTACCGCTGGGCTCAATTACCTGCTGTAGAGAAACTTTCATAACAGACAACAGGCTTGTTCTTGTGGAGTGCTGACATAAGAAAGCGCTTTAAGTGTAGATGGTTACTTCTGACATTTCCTTTTTCGGGGCTTGGGAAAGGAGGTCAGAACTGAACATTCAGCCATCTCTTCAGAACATGCATTCAAATGTTGTTCACAAGAACTTATAATGCACACAAGCCTAAGGTTAACACTTTCCATTAAATATAGCAGGCGATTTAAAAAGGCCAGAGCAGCAAAAGGTAACAGACGTCATAAAACACAGATTCATGCTTCTTGGTTCACGGGCTGAATTTTCACAGCTGGAGATTTTCTATTTTACCTTTGACCTGTTCTTGTGAATGACCCCCTTATCATTAAGGGACAATCTCTCTAGAGATCATTAAACTATACTGGTATTAATAAAATTGCTGCAATCGCTCAGATGGGGATCACAGAGTGTTAATGCAGGTAAGCAGCCTCTTTTCTCAATTATTTATATGGAAGACATTTTAATCAAATTACAATTTGATAGTCATTCACAAGCATTTCCATTTGTTTAACTACTTCTGTCTCTTGGTGTCAACGGATCCTCTGCAGTGAATGGGTGCCGTCAGAATGAGAGTCCAAACAGCTGATAAAAACATCTCAATAATACATAAGTAATCCACACCACTCCAGTCCATCAGTTAATGTCTTGCGAAGCGAAAATCTGCGTGTTTATAAGAAACAAATCCATCAAGACGTTTTTTTAACTTCAAACTGTTCATAAAGTCCTCTATGCATAACATTGCTTTCTCCAGTGAAAATGTTGCCTCGTCTGAATCAGGAGAGAAAGCTGCACAGATCAAGCACCGTTTACAAGTTCAAACAGTCCAAAACAGTTCTAAACAAACATGTTAATGGATTTTGATGTGAGAGGACAACAAGTGATGGATTTTTCACTGGAGGAAGCGTTATTATGGACTCGTATTTTGGCCAAAAGTTTAGGTTTAAAGTTAAAACATCTTAATAATGGATTTGTTTCTTACAAACACACAGCCTTTGGCTTCACAAGACTTTAATTGCTGGACTGGAGTGGTGTGGATTACTTGTGGATTACTGTGATGTTTTTATCAGCTGTTTGGCCTCTCATTCTGACGGCACCCATTCACTGCACAGCATCCATTGGTGAGCAAGTGATGCAATGCTACATTTATACAAATCTGATGCAAGCTCATCTAAATCTTGGATGGCCTGAGGGTGAATATATTTTCAGCAAATGTCCATTTGGGTGAACTATTCCTTTATTTACAAAGAAACGGCAAGTGACACATTGAATTAAATGTGAAATTTTGAAGCTAAAAGACTGAAAGAGTACTTTCTTGTAAAACATATCGATTTACAGTGTAGTGGTTACATACAGTCAGAGACCGCCAGTGAAAACGCTTCGATTTAGACAAATCAACTAAGAAATTAACTGCCAAAATTAACAAATTTCCTCCCAAGGGGGAAAAAATAGAATAAGAGCAGTTTTCTTATTCATGCTATTTGTCTACATTATGTGGTCTGGAAAAAAACCTGCTGCTTTCTGCCAATCTGTTTGGTCCATTTCCATTCAGATTTACTGATTTTCTGGGTATGGGTGTTTTCATTAGTCAGAATGACTCAATGTTTTCCTCAAGCTGAGAGAAGGACATAAAAGCACAATGAAGTGATAGTTAGATCGCTGGCAGCGTTCATTCTGAGTTTGGAAACAGACTGGGCACTTTCTTTGTTCTCTGTTTGAAGGTTAAGCTCTGATACTCTTACTTTCCCCTTCCCTCACTCACTCGCTTTCTAACAGACATCTCCTCTTATGGAAAAATCTTACAAATATAGACTGGAATCACAAAATTCACTCCATTAGAGCACTTTCTCCATCCTCTTGCTTGTTCGGACCCCTTCAACACCGAGACCAATCGAGTTGGGGACAAATCCAAGTCCAAGTGAGTCATTCTTATGGAAATGTGAGGTAACAAAGATTAGCCGTTTCATCAAACTGCCTCACCGAGCAAATGACAACGGCAGGTTTTTGAATGTCGATCGTTCTACAGTACATGAGACGTCTGCCCTAGCTAAGATGCAAAACTCACAAAATTTCCAACTCTGATTCTAACAAAGAATAAAGATAACATACTTGTCATCATTTTTGGGCTGACGTCAAACGACACATACGAGTGACCTCTAAAGATTAGAGTCCTGTACATTCAGCAAATCTTGGATACAAACAAAAACCATCAATAAGGGTCTACAGTTACTATAATGATAAAGCCAGCTGCATAGATGTAGGTCAAATGGTTTTTGGTTCCCTTGTGAAAAAGCACTTGTATTGAATGTGCACTTGTAGTGTACTTCAAATCTTAAAAGTATAATATTATATATTATATGAATTATGTGAATCAATATAATATTAATGAAATAAAGGGCCACTTAAAAAGACACTTTCATTACTTTTAAAAAAGTGCACTTTGTAAAAACGTCAAATTAAAAGTTTTACTTTAAAGAACCTTTTAAATAATGTTTTGATTAACTTTTGGTGAGTTTTAAACAACAGAACAAAAGACGTACACTTATTTTGATGTGCTGACTGTACTTAATGATATATTTAACTATAGTGTGTCATTTGACATTAAAGTTAATGTTTTAAATGTAATAAATTGCAACTTCATCATTAATGGTGCAATTTCAAATAAATGTAAATACATGACATACATAGTTTCAAAAGAAATGAAATTATTAGTTTATCATAAATGCTTGTCAATAAATTCAGCAGTAAACTTTAACCATATTTCAGACATTTGAAGCAATTATGAAATTATATATAAAGATGTACTAAAGTTCTACTCACAAAAAGCACCTCTTAAGTTCAACAAATTGCATTTAATATTCATTTAAACTATAATAAACTCTCATTTAACTGTAAATAATGTGCATTTAAGTGTCTGAAAACATTATATTCAGTTCACACTGAAGTACATTCTTTTAAAGTATATTATTTCCATAAGTAATCTTTTTAAATGTATGCTAAAGTGTACTTTTTTCACAAGGGATGAGATAGTTAATAGGTTAACAAGAGAATGTCAATTCATTCATCATTTACAGACCTTCATAATGTTGATGGAATTCTCATTACCACTTGCACATTCAAACTTTTAAAATAACATGATCGTGAGTAAGTAAATTATGACAGAATTTACATTTTGGGTTAAACTATATCTTTAATAATGCTTCACTGCATTTAGCATCAGTGAGAAATGTGTTATATATACACGTATTTCTTGTTGCATAATTGTCCTGCAGCAGTAAAACAAATGCTCCGCACACGTATGTACCATTTGTGGCTATTTCACTAGAAACAGCTGTAATCTCACTATGAGCTGGCACAGAACGTACCGTCTTCATACATGAATGTGAGCTGTACGTGATGGGCGTGGGCTGTTTAACATCACTGCCGACCCCCCGCCTCTTTCTGCACCAAAAAGGAATATATTTGCCCAGCAGGCAGATGCTGATAAGATGCTGACAGCAGTTTTGAAAGAGCTTGTTTCTTGCACTGCTGACATAAAACTCAAGAAGAGAAATTCAGATAAACAGCAGCCACTTATCAGTTACAAAAAAAAGAGCACACGCTGCTTGACGTGCTCACGTGCATGTCAAGATGAAGAACACGTTAAGGGCTGTTTTATAACTACAAGAAAGAACAAGTAATAAAGTACCCTAAAATACATTTTGACCAAAAATAATCAAGGACACCAGTCATCTTGTTACCTGGGTTATAGAGTATATTTCTTAAAACAAATGTTACTATTTGTAAAAAAAAAAAAATTATTCATAAATAAAATGTAAATAATATAAAAAATAAGAATTATACATAATTATATAATCATATATATATATATATATAAAAAATAATAATTTTTGTTTTGTTTCAGGTGAGAGTCACTGCATTTCTGCTTAACATTACTATAGCACCAGATTCTCCTGGTTAGAGAAAATGCTAAATGCAGCTTCCTTGTAATACATAGATATTGCAGCAGATTCGCCAACACAATCATGCAGCAGATGTAAAAGAGTGTGTAAAAAAACTGATTAAAGCATATCAGAGAATTCAAATTTAAAGCAGTCAACAACCATGGGCCACAATGCTCTGCTACGCAAACTCTGAGCATGACTTCATGCATACTGAGAAATTATTGATCATGATAAGGGGTCCAATAACATAACATTTCTTGAACCCTGTTAAAGGATCACAAACCATGCTTCGCAGCCAGTTTGAGTATCTATCCACTGCATTAAGTGCAAAAAGCATTAAAAGAATAATCCAGGATCAATACAAGTTAAGATGCATTGACACTGTTTGTGTCTTGTATTGAACCCAGAATGTTTCATTAAGCATGGTTTCATGTGCTCATTAAACATGCACATGCTCTATGAAGTGACAGACACACATCACACTGACTGCACCAGCTCTCTCTTTCTAGTCTGAGAGCAAAGGAAAATTCCACAGCTGAGTATCTGAGCATCGTCTGTAATCTATTCTCTGAACTACAGCACTGCAGTTTGACTAACACACCATGTTTCATTGCATTAGCTTCCTCGACCCACAGGAAGTGAATGGCCGAGGTCCAAGCGCTGGGTAACCGTACACGAGACGGCTGACTGGAAATTCACAGAGGTCCAGACAGGAGAAAGAGATGCGAAGCCACACACTCGAGACTGCAAATATTAGATCTGCCTCTTTGCTGATTCTCAGAAATGACACCACAGAAAATACTCTTTTCGCTCAGAAGAAAATAACAACATGTTCTCCTTGTCCGTACCATTAGGCAATGCCGTTCATAGCATGTTCACTGAATGCTGTGTGATGTATATTACGATGCATCTTGCACATTTCGTGACACTTTCAAAGTGAAATGTCCAGGAGTGGCACTAAAAGTTGGCATGTAAGTCTGGCAATGTTTTATTATATTGGATAATGTGCATATCATGGAAGTTCGGAAACGAAATTTCTGTTGAGTCGCGCTAAAAGCATGTTCAGTTTTATCTGAAACTGATGAACGTGAATCTGGCAGCTTTTTATTACGTTAGTTGTTGTACGAATGCAGCAGTTCGGAAATGAAATATCCGTTGAGTGGTGCTAAAAGCACATTCAGTTTTATCCAAAACGGATGAATGTGAAACTGGCAACGTTTTATTATGTTGGTTGTTATACGAATCGCAGCAGTTCAGAAATTAAATGTAAGTTTTATCATTGGCTGTTGTACATATTGCGACAGTTTGGAACTTTAAATGTAATATTAACATAAATTTTGAACGTAAAATTGAAAACCACAATACAGTTAAAATTGCAACTATTTAATTAACTATTTTTTATTAACTTATTTTAATTATTTAAAACTAATTATAGTACTTTACATGTGCAGAGTATGTTAGTCAACACATCAAAATAAGTGTAGTGACAAACGTTTATTAAAGCGTATTAATAACGTAATATTACGTTATATAGCTACAAGTAATTTTCAATTTTTTTTATTTAATACAATTTTTTTTTTAATTACAGTACTTTACATGTGCTTAGTTAGTATGTTAGTCAACACATCAAAAGTGTAGTGACAAACGTTTATTAAAGAATAATGATTAGTAATTAAGATTATTAAGTACACTTTAATGGGCTTTTTAAATGAATATTACATAACCAACAAGTACAGTTTTTTTAAACAATATTAAAATACAAAATAATAATTGTAATTTATTAAACTACAAATACATTTTAATAAATTAAAATACAATTTTAATATTACACTACAAGTGTGCAATCAGTACAATTTAGCACACTTCTTTTTCACAAGGGCAGGTAAACAACACTCACATTTTAGTTTTGGTTGGGGTTTTAGTAAGATCTCAGTTCAGAAATCTGTAATCTCAACACTGTAAAAATGTTTTTCCGAAGTTGTAAATAAAACAAAGATTTTTGGAGTACATTTTACAAAAAGATACTATTTCAGTTTTTCTACTTCAAAATGTCACGTTTAATTCAACGTGTTACTTGCAGTTTAATTGTTTTTGAAATTTAGCAATTTCTGAGTGAAAATCGTTTCTATACCAAATTCTTTACTGTGAAGGGCGACATTCTTCACTTGCAGTCTGCTGTTGTTTGGGTAAGGTGGATACTGAGTCTGCAGCACCAAATGAGGAGAACTGATCTGGAAGGTCATCATATAGGTTTGCACGAGACCAGATTAGTAAAGGTCAGAGCAGCAGCTGCCGGCGGTCAGCTCGTGATGTCATCATCGTGACCAAGCAGACACGAGTGACAGAAGCAGACATCTGAAATCCCATCAGACATAATTAAGGCCTGCAGAGGGACTCGAGTCACTTTTATACACTCGCACGAGGACTGATTTAGCTTGACCTGCTAAAGCAGCAGGAAGGAGTCAAAAGCATTATTAAGTGATTTAAAAGAGAAATCTACAAAGCAACAGTTGCTCATAAATAACTGTGAATGTAATAACATATCCATGAGACAGCATTTCAAACATTTCCAGCCTAAAGCTCATTTTGATGTATTTAGTTGCTATTCAGGGTTATTATTGGTAATCAAAACTAAAACTAAAACCATGCAAGATATTTTCATTACCTGAAATCTGTAAATATTAACTGTAATAAATAAAATAATTTTTTTTAGAAATGTAACTTAAAAATAAAAAAAAACAAAATTAGACATTTGTCATTTTCTTTAGTTTACGTACTAAAATAACTAAAACTATAGTTAATAAAATGATGAAAACACATAACATTACTAAAACTTTAACTAATATTCAAATAAAAACAGAATTCTAATTCAAATATTAATAAAAACTACAATCTATCCTATAACATTGTTGCTATTATAGTAACTAAAAAGATGAAAAATTATGTCATTATTTATTCACTCATGTCATTCCAAACTCATATGCTGTTTTTTTAAAGGGGTCATATGATGCTTTTTTAAAGATCATTATTTTGTGTATTTGGTGTAACAGAATATGTTGACATGCTTTAATGTTCAAAAAACACATTATTTTTCAAATACTGTACATTATTGTAGATCCTCTATCTTGTAACACTCCAAAGAGAAAGGAAAACTTGAAATCGCATCATATGACCCCTTTAAGGAATTGACATCATTTTACATTTTAAAGATTCTCAGTAAATAACGACTTCAATTTTAGTTTTTCTACATTTATAATGATAACATTGTTTTTTTTTTAATTAACAGGCCCATTATTTGTTTTTGTATGGAAAAGAGCAGCATGAACATTCTTCAAAGCATCTCCTTTTGTGTTTGACTAAAAAAAGGCAGTCAAACGGGTTTGAAATGACATTCAGTAAATAATCCTTTAAAGATCACTTCTGTGCTTCAATCACTAGCCCAAAGCTAGAGCCCTTGAACCCTTTAGTTCGAGCTGATATTACAGCAGTTAACTTAAGGCTTGTTCCCTCAAATGAGCAAGAATGTGACCTTTAGGCATTGGGAGCATTTGCAGTGTTTTGAACCAGGCCACCTGCATATCAGCATGTCCTGCTTCACACCTGTTCCATCAATCTCAGCGCCAGGTTTAACAGAGTCATGATCCTCGCTTTCCCCTGAGAAACCCACATCATCACAGGACAACATGATGCCAGAATCCACCTCACATGCACATTTAATCACTGTTTTCACACTTCTGAGAAACTCCTGTGAGATGGAGGCTACGTCCCAAAATTTGCTAACTCAGGCTTGTTCCACTCATATCAGTCCTATCAAAACAAAACATGTTTTGCAAAGGCAATTATAGTATTAAATGGATGCAAACCATTAAAGGGACAGTTCCCTCAAAAATGACAAGCACTCATGTCAATTCAAACCCATAAGACTTTCATCATTTTTGTCCATCCAATGAGACTACGCAACCAACACTTTCAAGCTTCAAAAAGTACATAAAGACATCATAACATAACTTCTACTGTATGCAATTGCACTTGAATCAGCTTTGTTAAAAACAGAAAGACAACAATTCAAAAGTCTTCCTTTGAAAAAAAAAAACATTTAAAATATTATCGTAAAAAATACTTTTTAAAAATACACTGAAAAAATTGGTGTTGGGTATACTTTGTATTTTTATTTCTGAAATTTACTAGCAATATTCGAGAGAAAATTGTTTCAAATAAACGGCAAGAAACACTTCGAATGGAACATGAAATTTTGAACTAGAAAGAAATTGTATTTCCTGGCAAAATGTACTTGAATAATATGTGTTTTATTTA
>NW_015542451.1:2024388-2026097 GCF_001515605.1 Sinocyclocheilus anshuiensis
TTGAAAAATATTATTCAAACTGGCCCATAGGAAAAAATTGTAATTAATAATAACTATTACAATTGTTTCTCCTAGACAGCGATATTGAAATTAAATTGACAATAAATAAATACTTTTTCTGAAGTGTCCTGCTTTTCCGATTTAGAGATCTAAACTGTGCTCAGATTTGCCAAAATATACTAAAATCAATATGATTTCAATATAAACTCCCATCAATATCTTTCAAGACCAATTACATTTTTACAACACTGTACTCTGAATTACACTGCAAAAAAAAATGTTTTCAAAGTTGTAATTATGGAGTTTCTTTTACAATAAAATACTATTTCAGTCTTTCTACTTCAAAATGTCATATTTAATTCAATGTTGTATTACCTGCTATTTCTTGTGAAATTTACTATCAATTTCCAAGTGAAAATTGTAAACCCTACACCATTTTTTTAGTGCATTTGTTTCTGTTTTTATTTCATTTAAGGTATTTTAGGAAACATCTGAAACAAAGTTGATATTGAAGAAAAACTCAACAGAGACCTCCCCTAAGTCTCCTGAGCAACTGGTTATCCTCTGGTTAACCTGGTTATCTTCTACTAGTTCCTGTACGTGAGGCTGTGAGAGAAAACCTCACTTAATGAACACAGACGTGTGGGACGCATGTATTAACACAGTTAAGTGTGGAAAAGGTGGCATGGAAGAGTGGCCGCCTGACTCTGACGTGCATGACTGCTGCCGGCTCGACAGAGGGCTGCTCTCAAGGTCAAAGACTAACAGCAGAATGCATGCAAACCTGGGCAGGGGATTTTACAAATCTCCCAACAGGTACAACATCATAATGTTCTTGAGCTTTCATAGAAGCAGAGCAAAGACCGGCTTTGCTTATTTGCACATTAGAGCGGCGGTGCTCTTGTTCAGTGGGACAGTTGTTGCACCTGATCTCAAACCCTGATTAGATTGTGAATACAGAGCCTGACTGATCCTGAAAGAACATCAGCGCTCCAGATGTAAAAATCTCATTCATTTTCTCAGTTGAGACAATTGATTTTAAACAATAAACCTATTAAAACCATGAGCTCTGGGATCATTTAGTGATAGTATCTACATCTGTACAAGCCAAAATTCAATATTCAATGCGATTTCAACTTAAAAAACTCTCTCTCTCGCTCTCTCTCTCTCTCTCTCTCTCTCATTGCCGTTCAAAGGTTTGGGATCAGTAAGACTTGTAATGTTTTTTAAAGAAGTCTCTTCTGCTCATCAAGGCTCAACAATTTCGAATGTTTTCACAGGAGTTCCTTATGCTTATCAAGGCTGCATTTATTTGATCAAAAATACAGGAAAAAATGTAATATTGTGAAATATTATTATGATGTAAAATAATGTTTTTCTATTTTAATATACATTAAAATCTAATTTATTTCTGTGATCAAAGCTGAATTTTCTGATACTTTTTTTCAGGATTCTTTGATGAATAAAAAGTTAAAAAGAAAAGCATTTATTTCAAATAGAAATCTTTTCTAACAACATACACTACAGTTCAAAAGTTTGGGGTCAGTAAATTTTAATTCTTTCTTTTTTAGAAAGAAATGAAAAATTGTATTCAGCAAGGATGTGTTAAAGTGTTAAGAAGTGATAGCAAAGATATATATTGTTAGAAAAGATTTATATTTTGAATAAATGCTGTTCTTTTTAACTTTCTATTCATCAAAGAATCCTGA
>NW_015542451.1:2026167-2037897 GCF_001515605.1 Sinocyclocheilus anshuiensis
ATGTGACACTTTATACTGGAGTAATGGCTGATGGAAATTCAGCTTTGCATCACAGAAATAAATTATATTTTAAAGGACATTAAAATAGAAACCATTATTTTATATTGTAATAACATTTAGCAAGATTACTGTTTTTTTCTGTATTTTTGATCAAATAAATGCAGCCTTGATAAGCATAAGGAACTCCTGTGAAAACATTCGAAATTGTTCTGATCCCAAACTTTTGACCGGTAGAGAGAGTGAGTGTGTATGTATGTATGTATGTATGTATGTATATATATATGTATATGTATATGTGACCCTGCAGCACAAAACCAGTCTTAAGTCGCTGGGGTATATTTGTAGCAATAGCCAAAAATACATTGTATGGGTCAAAATTATTGATTTTTCTTTTATGCCAAAAATCATTAGGATATTAAGTAAAGATCATATTCCATGAAGATATTTTGTAAATTTCCTACCGTAAATATATCAAAACTTCATTTTTGATTAGTAATATGCATTGCTAAGAACTTCATTTGGACAACTTTAAAGGCGATTTTCTCAATATTTAGATTTTTTTTGCACCCTCAGATTCCAGATTTTCAAATAGTTGTATCTCAGCCAAATATTGTCCTATCCTAACAAACCATACATCAATGGAAAGCGTATTTATTCAGCTTTCAGATGTACAACTTTCAAAAAATTGACCCTTATGACTGGTTTTGTGGTCCATATATCAGTTTGTTTATTTTTTGGCAAGTTTGGCAATAGTTAGGGTTAGGTTTGGCAATTATAGTATAATAAATTATATAGTATATTAAAAATTGATTATGACGGTATTAAACTCACCAAAACCGATATATGACCGCAAGACCACCTCTAAATCTGGACTCTTCTACATAAAACACTTGAATTTAATGATTTAAGAAAGAACTCCTATACCTGTAACTCACACCATGCCACCTCCACCGTGGTCTCTGTGTCCAGCCCCTTGTAGACCGTCTTGAACGACCCTCTCCCAATTTCAATGTTGAACTTCAGATATCTTCCATCCGGTGAGGTGGCCACTGCTTTGGTCTCAATGTCCTCTTTCTCGTCCTGCTCCAGTCTGCTTACAAATGGGCGTCGTGGTGCCACATTCTCAACTTTGGAGCCCTCATTGTCGGAGTCCGAGCTGGCATCCTGGGCGACAGGGGACAGAGGGGTCTGGACGGAGCTTGTCCAGTCCTCTGGAGGTGCTGAGCTGGCGCTGGGGGTTGAAGACTCTGGGCTGGAGACTGGAGATGGAGAACTTGGAGATGGAGGGTCTGTTTTATTTTCAGCAACTCTTCTCTCTGATAACAATATGTTTTCAGTGGACCACGACAGCGCTTTGGAAAGTGTCTCGTTGTAGATTTGCGGGTCAATATCCACGCTGAGTTTATGAAGCACGTATGAGTTCCTCCTCGCGTTCAGGGAGTGAGTCCGCAGCATTGGCACTCTGGAGAGACAGTCCTCCTCCAACTCAACAGGTAAACCAGGAAAACCACGTCCAGAGAACTCGACTTCGGCGTGAGACATGCTGAGGAGCGCTCAGAGCATCACAAACTGGACGAAACAGAGAAATGAACTAGAGCGCGCAAGAACATTATGTACCAGACTTTTGCGTATTTTCCTCCACGATATGCTTTTTACGAGAAAATATCACATGCATAAATAATAACAACAAATTAGGTTATAGACATAAAAAAAACAAACATTTATAGCCAATCTCAACTACATTATATTTCTTTATCTATTAAAGGAAAAACTAACAAAACGGGCTAGTAATCGTATATTTACCTTATTTAGAGAAGTCTGAAATTACTCCAGAGTTGAAGCATACACAGGACATTTGCTCCGCACTACAGCTCTTCACAGCGAGCTCTCGCGCCTGACTCCGCCCGCTTCACCTGAGTCGCAGGGTTGCCAGGTTTTCATAAGAAAACCCGCCCAATCGCGTTTCGAGGGGGTTCCCAGTTAAAAATCGCATTCCAGGGGATACATATCATGTCATCGGAGTCATGACATGAAAAATAACCCGCGGCAACAGTGTTAAAGTAGCCCAATTCCGTAGGAAAACCGCGGACTTGGCAACACTGTGACTCCCGCAGCGTTTGGTTTCACTGCAGGCTTGCGGTCGTCAGTGCGTAGATCTATTCGTGCCGTCAGAACAGCTTGTGCTGGTGAGAGAGTGTCCATTAGATTTTCCACTTGCGATGTCCGATTCGTTTTTTGCGAGTCGAATCTTTTCGATTAGTCGCTTGAACTGAATCATATGGTCTGAACGATTCGCTCACTAACAGCAAAAAGGTGTCTGACATTTCCACCGTCACTGGTCCGGAAAAAGATTCAGTTCACTGAACACTCGTTAAACTTTTGTGACAATATAATGTTATAATTTATATACCTATTTATTATGTATTAATAAGTATCGCTTTTTATTTCTCCTCTTTCCTACTACTTGTTTCACTTCTGTTTCAGTTTTTTATAACCATTTCTTACTATGTGTAAGTAAGTTGTTGTTTTTTAGCATGTGTGTTTGCCAGTGCTATTTTTTAGGATTACTGATAAACTACTGTCATTTGATTTGTATTATTTGTATTTGTTATTTATTTTAATTTTACTTAAATTATGTCTGAATTTATTATGTCTGTATAGGTCTTTTTTATTAAGTTTTAGTTTTATTTCATTTGAGTTATTTTAATACTTCAACAAACTAAATGTAAATGAAATAATATATTGAATTTATAAATGTGTATGTATATATGTGTGTATATATATATATATATATGTGTGTGTGTGTGTGTGTGTGGTTGTACATACACATATGTAGTTGTTTTTCATTTAAATGTTAAGTTTTGAAATTTTGTTGTATGCATTTGTCATTTTTATTTAATCTCTTTATTTTTAAAATGTGTATAGGTAGTATTTATAAAGTTTTAGCTTTTAGTTTTGGATCTGTTTTTAGTTGTTTTAATACTACAATTGATTGCTTCTGTTGTCCTCATTTGCAAGTCACTTTGGATAAAAGTGTCTGCTAAATGACTGAATAAATAAAATGTATAGCCTATAGTAAAACTTGTGACAACTTACTTGGAGTCCCAGCTGATGAACAACTGAAAATGACAATCAAGAAATGAGTTAGGAAAAGTTTAGAGAATTTATTCAACTGCTATGATAGTTGTCATTGACTTCCATAGTTATTCATACACAGGAAATCTAATTATCATTCTTTAAAAAAAAGAAAAGAAAAAAAAAGCATGATTTGTGAGCTGAAAGCATTAACTTGCTCCCTGGGTTGACTATTTTAGACTTTTCTCATGTTGGATTCAGGACACGATTATTAAAAATTAGTCAGGCTGCGCTGCTCCCAAAATAGAATTAATAATAATATGTTTAAACAAAGGCTATGCTTGATTTGGTCATCTAAAGCAATATCTGAAAATAGAAAAGACCTTCAAATCTTCTACATTTCTTGTTACAAATAACAAAGAAAAAAATAGCAGTCGTTTCATGATAATTATTATGATTCACAATGTGTACATCAGAATGAACCAAAGTAAACCATCAAAATGTCAGAGCTTCATATCTTGTCCACAATTAAAACAAAGTGCACCGATAGCATAATTCTGTGTCTATACACTCTAAAAAATGCTGGGTTAAAAATAACCCAGCGCTGGGTTAAAAGGGGACAAACCCAGCTATTGGGTTGTTTTGATCCAGCGGTTGGGTTCAAAACATCCCAACCGCTGGGTCAAAACATCCCAACCGCTGGGTCAAAACAACCCAACCGCTGGGTCAAAACAACCCAACCGCTGGGTCAAAACAACCCAACCGCTGGGTCAAAACAACCCAACCGCTGGGTCAAAACAACCCAACCGCTGGGTCAAAACAACCCAACCGCTGGGTCAAAACAACCCAACCGCTGGGTCAAAACAACCCAACCGCTGGGTCAAAACAACCCAAGGAAGGAATGACCGCGTTCACTCGCGCTCCGCTCTGCACAGATCTGCGGGGCGTCACGGCTCAGACACGGTAACCGGAGCTGATCGCAGCCTCTCTAGTCAGTGCTTGTGTTGGGATTATATACCAGCACGTTTCTGAACCGTCCCAGAAGCGGCTCTCTAAGGCGTTTATACAGCGATCTGTCATGCCACATAAAAGACTTACAAAACGCCATTTATTATTTGAATTTCCTGAGAAGAAAAAACAAAAACTGTATTGGTGCGGTACACATGCGTACCGAACCGAAAGACCCGTACCGAAACGGTTCGGTACGAATACGTGTACCGTTACACCCCTACTTTCTATAGATCTTTCAGTTGAGAGCTTTCTGTGTTTGTCTGTTGTTTCTAATCTTTCACAACCAAGAACAAAAACCTCATGCAAACCACAGTAAACATCTGGCCTAAAAACACTAGATTGAGTTTATGAAGTTTAGCCCGTCTCTAGACCAGAACATAATTGACAGCTCACGTTCTGCAGCACAAGCTCATGCTGCTTCCTCTCATGTGCTGGTTTCATGCGCCAAAAACCTCTACCAACCAGTACAAAGCATCATTCATACCGGAGGTGATCCATTTACTCTGGGCACTTATCACAGAACATTTGTGTAATTCCCTGTACTTCTATTCCATTGCATACAGTTGGCAACAAAAAGCATTTGATTAAGTCACTTTAAAATGTATTATTGTCATTGCATTAGATCAAATACTGAGTGGCATTTATTTTAAGATAGACAAACTCTTGCGTCTCTGCTTGTCTGTTCCATTATGTGTGGTCAACACTAAACTGGCCCTCAGGGATGATTAATAAAGCTGCACTGCATACATTTGTAAACGGATGCTCAGCAGAAGGCGCTGTCACGTGACACTGACATGCACATGAGCGCCACCTGTCGCTTTTACTGACCGTCACATATAAAAACGGTCATCAGTGTGATTTAGCAAAAACAAAATGCAAAAGTTAAACTATATATATGAAGCTCAGGATTTTAAAATATTACTGGCCTGACGATTTTTTTTTTTACATTAAACACTACTTTTTTTTATTTAAAAGAAAAACTTCAAACTATTTTAATTTATTCAACTTTATTTTTAAAATATGAATTTAAATGCTATTTTAATTTTTAAAAAATAATAATGTGTACTGTATAGGGTTATCATCAACAACTAAAACTAAACCCATAAAAACTATTTCATTACTTGAAACAAAATAAACATTAACTTGCCATAAAAAGTTGCCAAAGTAACATTTACATTTTTTTTTTATTAATTTGAAGCACCAAAATAACTAAAACTAAAGCTTATTAAAAACTATGTAGACATTTTTAAAAATACACTAATTAAAAAAAAACAATGAACACAAACTAAAATTAAAAGAAAATGTAATAATAAAAACCATTTAAAATATTAACAAAGATGATACAACATGTGCTGAACTTTTAAACATTTCTGTAGACATCTGAGAGACTGACTTGAAAAACCCAAAGTATGAGCAATGGAATAATAACCATGTTTGACTTACAGCATGTCAACTCTTCCACTAGAAGAATAACGCAGATGACTTTGTGCTGTAAGCCATTTTTTGATGCTTCCGCCAAGCATGTGAGATTTGCATATGAAAATCAAATATATAAGGCAAGTGCTCTTCAATCAAACCAAACGGAAAGGGCTTTGCAGGAAAGAACTGAAAACGTCTCTTATTTATTTGTACAGTATTGGTATAAAAGGTGATAAGATACAGTGACAGCCGGGGGAAAAGGAGAGAATGCTACCAGATTTCAGCAAAATATTGATATGAATTCCACTGCCATCAGGAACAAGACATTTACTCAAGAACATTTCATCTTAGCCAGGAAGCATCGCAGGATTCGCAAAAAAACGTGTCAGATTAGCAGACCGTTTTCTGACTTGAACAAATATTCAAGGTGAACGAGAGTCCTTCAGGATTTACAGCAATAAAAGGAGTGGAATAAAAACCTATGTTTAGTCTGGGTCTACATTAAGATGCTTCTATTCCTTAGTTTTGGTCTGACATTTCACTTTGTATGCATAATGGCTAGGAACAAAATCTCGGTTTCTTTAGTCTGCTCAAACATCAGGTGTAAAACCACCAATTTATACATGCTTCAACAATTTAGTTTGGGCTCATGTGCCAAATAATGACTTACTGATTTAGTAGTGGAGTGTACTATAGAGTCCAAAAAGATCCCAAGTGGACTGAGACAAAAGATGATTCGGCTGAACCCAACACCTCCCCAAAGTCTGATTTGAGAAAGCCTGATTTAAAAGAACTTGACACCTTTTCCATCATCCATAGTGATCATTTCTGCCTTCCCTTCAGCCTGCAGGGCCTGCAGTGAACGCAGCAACATCCAATCCTCCAATCCATGGAACTCTGAAAGATACGCTTGTGTTACGCACTTGATCAGAGCTTAACACAGCTACTGCAAAGAATAATGTACTCACCCTCAGATCATTCAAGATGTAGATGAGTTTGTTTCTTTATCGGATTTGGAGAAATGTAGCATTGCATCACCTGCTCACCAATGGATGCTGCTTCCGGCAAAAACTGATGGACTGGAGTGGTGTGGATTACTGTGATGTTTTTATCAGCCGTTTGGACTCTCATTCTGACGGCACCCATTCACTGCAGAGCATCCATTGGTGAGCATTCTGGGCAAGTGACTGATTTTCATCTTGGATGTCCTGAGGTTGATTAAATAATCAGCAAATTTTCAGTTTTGGGTGAACTAATCCTTACACAGCAACAAGGTAAGTTCTAAAGATATGCGTTACTATTTTGCTGATGTATTGCAATGTACAACAGAAATATTAAACACTTTTATACCTTCTTTTTCTGTGTCATCTCCATTAGAGAGTTCATAAAGTGTAAACACGGAGTTGACCATGCCATTTTTGGAAACCTACATGCAACAATGGGAGAAAAAGTAATTGTATTTAAATTAACAACTTGACCTAACTGCTCAGTGCTCACTAGCATATTTTCAACGATGATTTTCCATGATATAAGTGCATCAGTAAGATTTTTTTTTTTTTTTAAGAAATTAATACTTTTTCATCAAGGCTGGATTAAATTGATCAAAAGTTACAGTAAAGACAATTATAACATAATAGATGATTTCCATTTCAAATAAATGCTGTTCTTTTGAACTTTCTATTCATCAAAAAAAGTATCAGTTTCCACAAAAACATGAAGCAGCTCAACTGTTTTCAACATTGATTATCATAAGAAATGTTTCTTAAAACTCAGCATATTAGAATGATTTCTGAAGATCATGTGACACTGAAGACTGGAGTAATGATGCTGAAAATTCAGCTTTGATCACAGATCACAGAAATAAATTACAGTTTAACATATATTACAATTATTTGAAATGTATTAAATGTAATAAAATATTACTGTTTTTACTGTATTTTTCATTAAACATATTTTAAATAAATAAAAACTTTAAATAAATACATTTATAGGACACAGTATAGTCTCACCCATTGATAAATGAGTTTGCCCCACTCCTCTGGTCTCCTCCACATTATAAGACATCGTGATTTATTTTTATCCAACCATTCCAGGTTTCCTATGCCAAAGCAAAGATCAAAATAATTTTAACATCAATTTTCCGGTCTCGTCTTATCAATGCATTTGGCATCCCACCTTTTTTTCTCAGTTCTTCAAAAACTACTTGTATGGCTTCAACTGAAAGTTTTCCTGAGCAGCAAAAGTTACGGGAAATACATGCATGGCAAGTAATGACAGAAAAGGAACAGCCTTTCAATGTGATTCAACCTCAGTGTATCCTATCAACAAATAAAACAAGACAAAGACCATGAAAGGATACTCTCAATTTTCTTGTTGTTGAAGACTGGGCTTTCCTGCGCCTCGAGAACGTCCAGAGTGTAGAGTTTCCGGTGACGGCAGAAGGACAGAACCAGCGAACACCACGCCGCCAGCTGCTTCTGTCTCGTGTCAACATTTGGCTGTAATCTGCAAAACAGAATAAAAATATTACATCTCCTCTCAATAACATTTTGGCCCTAATGTGCAAGATTGTCATTTCCACTGATGCAAAGAAATTACAACAAAATCATCTTCTACATAATAATGTAACTATTATATTGTGATCAATTATTAAAGCATATGCATATGTTATAGAGATACTTTTCAACAGTGTAAAATTTACAAAATATCCATGCCTGGAAATCACGATTTTCTCAAAGTCCTAATATTTCCTAATATTTTCCAGCAGTCAGTTTTCACTTTAACCTTTATATACGGTCATTTTTACATAATGGCAAATTATTCTTGTTGCAAACCACAGAAGCTTTACTATTCTGATCGTACTAGCTTCGCTTCACTTGCGTTAGTATTTAAAGTCATACAACATTTATACTCAACTTTTTGTTGTGCGAAATATTGCCCCAGAAATAATTGCGATAAGTGATATTATTGTCATTTTAAAGACAATATATAATCATAATGTAACAGCATAATAATGCAAGAAGGCCTACACACTTCCAAATGACAACAAACTTTTAATTTTCAAGAATATTTAAAACACGGAAATTAAGTATCAAAATTTTAGATACCTTAAAAAAGCTGAATAAATAGTAAATAAACATTTTCTAACAAAAAGTGCAAAGTAACAAACAGAAAAAAAGATAAATGCACAAAGAACTTGTATGGAGATTTTTCCCTGGCCTTCTTTTCTCTGTAAATGAAGGGTGCACACTATTGCTGAAAAACACAATCACTACTCAGCAGTCAGATGTCTGTATGCACAAAGACACAGATCCCTAAACAAGGCCATATCTGCAGATGAAACTTTTTTTGTAGAAGCATTTTTTTATTTTTTACTAGCACCTCATGACTACACCACGCTATGTACGACAAGCTGCAAAACACACAGGAGCAAGTGGAATGTACAAAACATAGTGACATTAATTTTTAAGTAAATAAATGGGCGATATATTACGTCACCAAAAATTATTGCGGTCATATAAGTTACATATATTGCGCGATAAGTCGATATATTGATTATTGCGACAGGCCTAACAACATTTAAACACTATATGACACACTGTAACTGTAAATATTGTAATACTTAATTATAATTAATGTCATCCTCGCATGACTGAACACTGTGCATGGAGTGCTAAATGTAGTGATTGTATTACTTCCGCAGCGGAAAGCAAACAGTAGCTAACTGTAAATATTGTAATACTTAATTATAATTAATGTCATCCTCGCATGACTGAACACTGTGCATGGAGTGCTACATGTAGTGATTGTATTACTTCCGCAGCGGAAAGCAAACAGTAGCTTTAGTCGCGATACAAATGACCAAAAGTATTATATCGCGGACACGAAACCTGGGTTTTCCATCTGAGGTCCCTGACATTGATAATAAAATGGATTTACTTACGTAAAAAATGGAGGAAAGTTATACTGCCAGGGCCACTCAAAACTCATCGCAGATTTGTACTCGTTCTGTTGATGTGCGGCTCCGCGGGAATCTACTTCCGCTCTGCTGGAGTTGTTGAAACACCCGTCAAATTAAAAGTCTCTTAAGCGACAAATAATATAAGCAGATACAAACAATACAATGTACAAAATGTACAATACAAAATACCACATTTTATTTGAGCACAAGAATAGTCAGTATAGTATTTTTTATATATATTTTTACAAATAGCTAAATTAATTACGTTTCATATGCGATTAAAAAAAATATGTATATAGAAAAAAACTCGTATATTCAGTTAAATTAACAGCATCTTAAAAATAAAATAAAAGAATAAAATAAAATAAAAAGGATCAATCGAATTCACAAATCGCGATTTGTTAACCGGTTCTTTGAGAAGATTCGATTCAAAAGAATGATTGAAAATAATGAAAATAACATTAAAAAAAAAAAATGCACACGACATATGGCTTACTGTAAGTGTCTTATTAAAATTATATTAATAAATGACATAATTTATTTATTTAAATAAATTATAATTTATTTCCCTTGACAAAGGCCTATATCAATATTCAATAAAGCATTTAGCCTAATTCACAATCCATTTCTCTAACTGAATATTTTACTCTCCTTAACACCCTGGTAATTGCTTATAATACACTAGCAACCACCCAGAACAACCTAGCAACCACACAGCAATGCCATAGCAACTACCCCGCCAACAGAAATATGTTCTAGGAATGTTTTGCTAACGTTTCCATGAAAATGTCATCTCTGAATGTTCTCAAAACATCCCGTTTTTTTAATGTCTAAAAACGTTTTTAGTTAAGTGATGTATGTATGGGAATGTGCCTTTTTATTATTTTGTAAATATTATGGGAATGTTACTTTGGAATGCTCTCTAAACCATCTTAGACAGATATCGAACTAAAATGTTTCGGGAAAACGTTCCATAAATTATTTATGAATTATGGTTTTGAATGAACACTCTATCAACGTCACTGGAATAATGTTGACGGACCGTTCTGAGAACGTTACATGTTAGGTCAACACCCTAGCAACCACCCAGAACACCATAGCAACTTCTTCCACGCGGGGTTTTATGTCGGTCATTCGAGCGCGTGGTGGCGCTGTGGGCGGATCCTCTCATCCGGGACATCAGGCGAATGACGTCAAGGCGCCGAAATAAACAACAGTGATAACAGCCCATAATAACTAATGCAGTATTATTTTCAGAAATAATAGCACACTGATGCGTTTTATTACCCCGCGCAGCTGTTTATAACAGTAGTGGGGAAACAACTGTAAGTGCATCCGCCCCTTCATTTCTGTTCATTGTTAAATAATCATATCGAATGTTTCTGAATGATTCTCAGCGAAGGCGCGCTACTAGTCAGGAACTGATATATTGACACATATGAAATGTTTTCATATTTGAATATGAAATCGTTAGTATGCAGCTAAAGCACGTGTTTTCCCGCAGGTTTGCAGCAAGATGCAGGCGGCAGAGGACGCGCAGTGCTCACTGTCGGAGCGAGTGGAGTCTATGGGAGTGAGTGAACAGAAGAAAACTGCGGGAAAAGAGGAAGAAAAGGAGGAAGAGAAAAGAGAGGAGACGAATACAGCCCCGAAAGAGGATGACGCAAGTATGCACACCACATGTGTCTTTATACCATGCCTTTTGCATTCTTTCTTAATGAACTTGGAATATGATGCTAAATATACCATGGTATCGCCACAGTATTTTTTGCAAGGTGTACAAGTTTGTTCTATTACACATTGTTGCATTTTATGCACATTATGATTTTTTCATTCACACTCCTATGAAAGATGTAGAAGGACACAAAGGATCCATGGATGTAGAGGAGCAGAAAGAGGGAATAGCCACGGATGGAGAAATGAATGGAGGCGGTGAAGGAAAGCTGCAGCAGACTGAGGAGGACTGGGAGATCCCATACAGCGATGAGGAGATGGAGGACCCTAAGAACTGGATGCCTGCACCCGAGGAGATCAAGCGGCTGTATGAGATTCTGGCTAAAGGAGAAATGCTGGAGCTGAAGTGGGAGCCACTTCCACGCCGACCTCCGACCCCTCCACGCACCCCCTCACCTGAGAGAGATAGAGAGGACTCGCAGGAGGCCAAACAAGAGGAGAACCAGCACAAGTGAGTCAGAAAAAATACACACACACACACACATATTTATATATACACACACACACATATATATATATATATATATATA
>NW_015542451.1:2038577-2056294 GCF_001515605.1 Sinocyclocheilus anshuiensis
CTCTACAAATTAATTTTGTTAATACTGATTTAATTTGATTGGTAACTTATATTTCTTATTCTACTTGTTCTTATTGTGTCGTTTTAATTACAATTTTTAAAAAACGTATAAAATATAATTTTTTTAAGAATTTGACAAAAGATGTCATACTTTTAATAAAGTTAGAGGAGTCAAATATCACCTCGTAATGATCGAATCGAATTGGAACATCTGAATCGATACCCAGCCCTAGTTTTTTGGCACTTAAATATTTTGTGGATGCACTACCATTCAAAGGTTTGAGATAAGTATTATTCAGCAAAGACACATTAAATTAATCACAAGTGACCGTAAAAACGTGCATAATGTTACAAAAGAATTCTATTGAAACAAAAAACATGCTGTTCTTTTCAACTTTCTATTCGTCAAAGAATCCTGAAAAAATGAATCACAAAAATATGAAGCATCACAACTGTTTACATACTGAGAATAAGAACCATTATTAATCATTGAGGAGCAATAATAACATTATAGCAGGCAAATAAAATAACTGAAGCAAATCTGCATCTTAAAATGATTTTTGAAGGATCATGTGACACTGAAGACTGGAGTAATGATGCTGAAAATTCACTTTTGCATCAAATAATTAAATTACACCTTAAAATATATTACAATAGAAAATAGTTATTTTAAATGGTAATAATATTTCACATTTTTACTGTATTTTTGATCAAATAAATGCAGCCTTGATGAACAGAAGAGACTCAAAATCTGAATTATTCCAAACCTCTGACCGGTATTGTGTACAAATGAGACACCAGTATTTACTCAATGTGTGTGTGTGTGCAAATATAATATACATTTTTAAATTACAAAGAATGTAAATATTGATTTATTTATATGTCCTGCAGGGACCTCACGCCAACTGAATTTGATTTCGACGAGGAACAGACTATGGCAACTCCTAAAAACTCTTTTCTCAGTCGCCGCAGAACACCAGGTATGATCAAACATTTGTCCACGTCTATGGATTTGGTCATCTTGGCAGACACACATTATAAATGAATAATGCTGACTTGTGTTCATCCTTTTCTCTCTTTCCCAGGTTCCTCTGCCCGCTCGACGGTCAAGCGCGAGGCCCGGCTGGACAAAGTGCTGTCGGACATGAAGCGTCACAGAAAAATCGAGGAGCAGATTCTGAGGACAGGCCGGGATCTTTTTAAAAGCGATAAAGCGCGGTCGGGGCCTGTCGTGGAAAAGCCCTTGTCGCCCAACAGTCAGCGAGAGCGGGAAAAAGAACGAGAGCGAGACAGCGACCCCAGCACTGTCTTCAGTCCCAGACAGAGGAGATACTGAGGGAAACAACAGACTGCTTGAGTGAAAGCCAGGTTTTTTTGGGTTTATACCCTAAATCGTCATAATTCATCGTTTTGCATTGGACAAATGAGATGCTATTATTTTACTGATGTTGTCTTTTTTATTCGGATTTTTTTTTATGCGAATAAATAAATGAATGCCTAGCTGCTGGTGTCCTACTGTTTTTTCTGGGGGGTTTTTTTCTTTAAAAATAGTAGAAAATTATTTTCTGTTTGGGCTAAACCTCTGCGAGCTGATTTCTGCCATGGAATAAAAATATGTAAAAAGTAATTGCAACTTTTTACCTCACTATTCTCAGAAAAAAAGACAATGTTTTTCTCGCAGTTGTGAATTTATATCTCACGATTCTGACTTTTCTCATAAAATGCGAGTTTATATCTCGCAATTGCGATTTTTTTTTTTTTTTCGGAATCTTCTCAAAACTGCAAGATGTACACTTAGAATTTAAAGAAAAAAAGTAAACTAACGACATACAGAGGGGGGAAAAAAAAACAGAATTGCAAAATGAAAACTGAATTCTGAAGAAAAAATTTTGTCAGAATTCTGAGGAAAATGTAAAAAATTGATGAGATGTAAACCCCAATTTCTACAATTAAAAAAAGTCCGAATTGCGAGATGTAAATTCTGAAAAAAGAAGAATTTTTTCAGAATTGTGAGATGTAAACTTAGGATTCATAGAGGGGAAAAAGTCAGAATTTTGAGATGTAAATTCTGAGAAAATAATTTTCTCAGAATTGTGAGATGTAAACTTGGGATTCATAGAGGGGAAAAAGTCAGAATTTTGAGATGTAAATTCTGAGAAAAGAAGAATTTTCTCAGA
Source organism: Sinocyclocheilus anshuiensis (assembly GCF_001515605.1). NCBI lineage: Eukaryota > Metazoa > Chordata > Actinopteri > Cypriniformes > Cyprinidae > Sinocyclocheilus > Sinocyclocheilus anshuiensis. The sequence goes on from NW_015542451.1 coordinate 2,040,754, forward strand.
ATTGTGAGATGTAAACTTAGGATTCATAGAGGGGGAAAAGTCAGAATTTTGAGATGTAAATTCTGAGAAAAGACGAATTTTCTCAGAATTGTGAGATGTAAATTTAGGATTCATAGAGGGGAAAAAGTCAGAATTTTGAGATGTAAATTCTGAGAAAAGACGAATTTTCTCAGAATTGTGAGATGTAAATTTAGGATTCATAGAGGGGAAAAAGTCAGAATTTTGAGATGTAAATTCTGAGAAAAGACGAATTTTCTCAGAATTGTGAGATGTAAATTTAGGATTCATAGAGGGGAAAAAGTCAGAATTTTGAGATGTAAATTCTGAGAAAAGACGAATTTTCTCAGAATTGTGAGATGTAAATTTAGGATTCATAGAGGGGAAAAAGTCAGAATTTTGAGATGTAAATTCTGAGAAAAGACGAATTTTCTCAGAATTGTGAGATGTAAATTTAGGATTCATAGAGGGAAAAAAATCACCGGTTTTATATTTTTATTCCATGGTGGAAACAAGCTTCCATATAAACCTGTTCGCAAGCCATAGTGATGTCTGATTTGTAAGCAAATGATTGATTCATTAGCAAACTGCTCTGAATTTGAACGAGTTTCAACAATCCTTATCAAGTAATTAGAAACAATCACATCCGATGTTGAAATCGGAAATCTCCCAGACTTTCTATTCAGCGCATAAACGATTCTGCGAAGGGAGAAAAGGTGGAACGTAAGCCGCTGTATTAGCGTGAATCTTTTTGTGGCCTGTTAGCCTCAATTGCGTTGTCTGGATTCCAAGCATCACCTGTCTGGTACAGGCTCTCAAATTAATAAGAGGAATCAAGAGGACATTTGATGTGAAAATCCTGATCCATTTTTTAAGCTCGTTTTAATTCCAGATGTCTCCGCAGAGGTCATGATGGCAGACATTGAGACTCATGCTCGACATTATCGAGGTCTCAATTAAACCCCGTACGGCACGTTCACAAACGGACTAGGAGAAGCGACATTATAACATGCAGCATATGAGACAAGAGTATATATTTCTGCAATGAGACTGAATTACAACAGGTTTACATATGGAAAAAAAAAAAAAGAAGTCGAATCAACTAAAACATAAATGCTTTCCAAAAGAAAACCATCAAAAGCAGTCGTTGCCGTTCACTAGGGTTAAATAGTTTGGATTTACGTTCGATATTGGAGCACACTGGGTTCACAAGGGACAAAGACGGAGTATACACATGCAAAGTCATATACCCAATTCAGCGCAATTGACATTTTGCACCTGTTTTTTCATTGTATAAATTTGAAATCAGCATACAGTCATTTGGTTAAGCTTCAAAAACTTACTTTGCAATGTTATTCGTTCCTGTTTGATAAGTGGTACGGTTGAACTTGCAAGCGGTGTTATTAAATTAAAAAAATACTAGGCTGAATTCATCTGCAAATGAATCCTTGATTTATGACTAGACAGAGATGAGATCGTTTGAGTGACCCATAAACAACAAAACCCCGAGACTGACAGGCTGAAAAGAATTTAAAACCATAAATATCTTAAACCACAATAAATAACAGGAACCGTGAGACGAACAACATGTCTTCAGTGACAACGAAATGAATAAAGTGCAAAAAAATTTCACATTGACTATGTAAAGTATCGCATTTGTTTAAATGGAGGAAACTCACCTCTAGCCAAAACTAAAGAGTAAAAGATGAAGAATAAGAGTTTCCACAGGGATAAGGCAGCTTAATATATATTGGATCATGTCCCTTTATAACATATGCAGGGTTTTAGGACTCGTGACTCGTTTTAAAGAGGTTATAGTAGGGATATTGTAAAGCCAACTACAAATGTTGAACGATTTTCGTGGTAAAACTGCGTTTAAAGCCACCTTACGGTGGATCACAGGTCGAATCGGAGAACATTCAAGGTAGCTACTTTCTATTAGGTGTGACGCTTGCTTTCTGAGCATGTACAAAATAATACATTACCAAACCCCGAGCTGCCTCTTTCTTTCTGACAGACAGGGTTTAATTACATTTGATGTGGGTTTGTCTTTCATTTGATCCAAAGAGGCCCTTCATGGATCAGCTGTGGTAGAGGAATAGTTTGTTGTCATTCCAATGTCTTATTTGTCTTTTTTTTTTTTGTTTTGTGAAACACAAAAGTAGACATTTGGTAAAATGTCGAGCTTCTGTTTTCCATCCAAACGGATAGTGATTTATGCGCTATATTACAGTCTTCTGCAGGGTTATTATAGTTTAACTGATTTAATTAAAACTAAAACCATTAAAAAAAAGCATTTTTGTTACTTGAAAAAAAAAATACATTAAAATAATGTATACAATATCTCTTATATTTTAGTTTAACTTGATGTACTAAAATAAAAATGAAATAAAAATGTATAACAACTATAGAAATAAGACAAAAACACAAAACAAAATTACTAAATATTTAACTAAAATTCAAATGGAAAACAAAACATAAAAACGAATTCAAATTAGTAATAAAAACAATAATAGTATCTCAGTGATACTAAAATATCACTGGTTTTACACTGGTGTACGGAACAGATTTGTAAATCTAATTTTGGAGTCATATTTAACTGTTAAATGTCATTTTAGCAAATCTCAAAATTATTATCCATTTTTCATTCTGTCTTTAGGGTTTCACTTTTTATTTATTTAGACAAAACAGTATAGAATTATACTATTGGCCTTAATTTTAATATACTTACACTACCAGTCAACAGTTTGGAGTGATTACGATTTTTATGTCATGTCTCAAATGCTCACCAAGACTGCATTTATTTGATCAAAATACAGAAAAAAAAATGTAATTTTGTGAAATATTATTACAATTTATAATAACTGTTTTCGTTTTAAAATATTGTAAAATGTAATTTATTGCTGTGATCAAAGCTGAATTTTCAGCATCATTACTCCAGTCTTCAGTGTCACATGATCTTTCAGAAATGATTCTAATATGCTGATTTGCCGTTCAAGAAACATTTATTATTATCAATGTTGATTTTTTTTTTTTTGCTGCTTAATATTTAATATTTTTATACTATTTAATATAAAAAATATTAAGCGTAATATTAAAGAAATTTTCCAGAAAGTTCAATGACCAGCATTTATTTTGAAATAGAAAACTTTTGTAACATTATAAATCTCTTTACTGTGAATTTTGATGAATTTAATGCATCCTTACCTTTTTTTCCCCAAGTATTTATTTCTTGAAAAAAATAAAAAAAAATCTCACTAACCGCAAAATTTTAAACAGTAGTGAAGATGGTCCTTTTATGGATTTTTTTTACATGTTGGAACAAAATAAATCGCCATCCACTTTCATAGAATGGAAAAGAGCAGCTCAGACATTCTGCCTAACATCTCAAATCTGTGTTTCACAATTAAAATAATATAGCATCTAAACGACATGAGAGTGGGTACATTTTCATTTTGGGTGAACTGTCCCTTTAAACCCAACGAGAGGCATTTCTCCTGAACTCTATAGAGACAGTCAAGCTTGATAATGCCTGACACCTTGGGTTGCTCTTTGTAGACCAGTGCTAAATATAATAATCGAGGACATTTCTATGAACAATGCATCTGCAACACAACAGTAATATATGCAAAGAACAGACCTCAGGCACGAGACCTCAGCCCCAGTCTGACATTCTGCGACCTTTCAAAGTGCCTCAAACAAAAAGTTCTTGTCTTGGTTCAGAAATGTTCTCACATAAAATATGCACTTATTGCCTCAGTTGTGATGTGACACACATCTGGCCGTTGTGTGGACACTTCCACTGATTTTTCCGGCATTTTTGCTTCCCTTGATCTACTAAAGCATGTCTTATATACACAGTACACGAGCCCTGTAACTAAACATAATGCTGTGCTGTAATGCGTTACAGGGCATCTAGTCTATTTCAGTACCTCTTTAATCACTCTGTTTACTTCCTTGGCAACCTGCCCTTCTGCTCTGCCACTTCATCATTGCATTCATCCAATCCCCTTTTTACTTTGCTTAGTCTCATTAGCATAGTCTCCTCCCCCTCAGTGCGACATTGTGGGCGTGTCCCGACCCACCATCTGTGTACTGTATCCGTTGGCAGGCTGAGGCAGCGACTCGTGTCCTTCGTAATCGGGCTTGACCGGAGCCGTGGGTTTGCGGGAGCGCGAGGAGCTACCGGTGAACAGGCGCAGGGCCCCCCTGCAGATCAGGGAGAACCAGTAGAGCTGCGGGGCCATGAGCAGAGCCGCTCCAAGATTACACTGCCAGGGCACCGTGAAAGGAACCCGGTAGAAGGGAATAGAGACGTACCTGGACAGAAAGCAAAAATTAAGAAACAAAGAAAATGGATTGATGGATGGATGGATGGATGGATAAAACAGATGGATAGATAAAACAGACAGACAGACAGACAGACAGATAGATGGATAGATGGACGGATGGATGATAGAACGAAAGAACGATAGATAGAACGACAGATGGATAGATAGATAGATAGATAGATAGATAGAGTATCTCACAGAAGTGAGTACACCCCTCACATTTTTGTAAATATTTTATTATATCTTTTCATGTGACAACACTGAAGAAATTACACTTTGCTACAATGTAAAGTAGTGAGTGTACAGCTTGTATAACAGCATCAATTTGCTGTCCCCTCAAAATAACTCAACACACAGCCATTAATGTCTAAACCGCTGGCCACAAAAGTGAGTACACCCCTAAGTGAAAATGTCCAAATTGGGCCCAAAGTGTCATCATGGATCAGCTGTGGTAGAGGAATAGTTTGTTGTCATTCCAATGTCTTATTTGTCTTTTTTTTTTTTGTTTTGTGAAACACAAAAGTAGACATTTGGTAAAATGTCGAGCTTCTGTTTTCCATCCAAACGGATAGTGATTTATGCGCTATATTACAGTCTTCTGCAGGGTTATTATAGTTTAACTGATTTAATTAAAACTAAAACCATTAAAAAAAAGCATTTTTGTTACTTGAAAAAAAAAATACATTAAAATAATGTATACAATATCTCTTATATTTTAGTTTAACTTGATGTACTAAAATAAAAATGAAATAAAAATGTATAACAACTATAGAAATAAGACAAAAACACAAAACAAAATTACTAAATATTTAACTAAAATTCAAATGGAAAACAAAACATAAACACGAATTCAAATTAGTAATAAAAACAATAATAGTATCTCAGTGATACTAAAATATCACTGGTTTTACACTGGTGTACGGAACAGATTTGTAAATCTAATTTTGGAGTCATATTTAACTGTTAAATGTCATTTTAGCAAATCTCAAAATTATTATCCATTTTTCATTCTGTCTTTAGGGTTTCATTTTTTATTTATTTAGACAAAACAGTATAGAATTATACTATTGGCCTTAATTTTAATATACTTACACTACCAGTCAACAGTTTGGAGTGATTACGATTTTTGTTATGTCTCAAATGCTCACCAAGACTGCATTTATTTGATCAAAATACAGAAAAAAAAATGTAATTTTGTGAAATATTATTACAATTTATAATAACTGTTTTCGTTTTAAAATATTGTAAAATGTAATTTATTGCTGTGATCAAAGCTGAATTTTCAGCATCATTACTCCAGTCTTCAGTGTCACATGATCTTTCAGAAATGATTCTAATATGCTGATTTGCCGTTCAAGAAACATTTATTATTATCAATGTTGATTTTTTTTTTTTTGCTGCTTAATATTTAATATTTTTATACTATTTAATATAAAAAATATTAAGCGTAATATTAAAGAAATTTTCCAGAAAGTTCAATGACCAGCATTTATTTTGAAATAGAAAACTTTTGTAACATTATAAATCTCTTTACTGTGAATTTTGATGAATTTAATGCATCCTTACCTTTTTTTCCCCAAGTATTTATTTCTTGAAAAAAATAAAAAAAAATCTCACTAACCGCAAAATTTTAAACAGTAGTGAAGATGGTCCTTTTATGGATTTTTTTTACATGTTGGAACAAAATAAATCGCCATCCACTTTCATAGAATGGAAAAGAGCAGCTCAGACATTCTGCCTAACATCTCAAATCTGTGTTTCACAATTAAAATAATATAGCATCTAAACGACATGAGAGTGGGTACATTTTCATTTTGGGTGAACTGTCCCTTTAAACCCAACGAGAGGCATTTCTCCTGAACTCTATAGAGACAGTCAAGCTTGATAATGCCTGACACCTTGGGTTGCTCTTTGTAGACCAGTGCTAAATATAATAATCGAGGACATTTCTATGAACAATGCATCTGCAACACAACAGTAATATATGCAAAGAACAGACCTCAGGCACGAGACCTCAGCCCCAGTCTGACATTCTGCGACCTTTCAAAGTGCCTCAAACAAAAAGTTCTTGTCTTGGTTCAGAAATGTTCTCACATAAAATATGCACTTATTGCCTCAGTTGTGATGTGACACACATCTGGCCGTTGTGTGGACACTTCCACTGATTTTTCCGGCATTTTTGCTTCCCTTGATCTACTAAAGCATGTCTTATATACACAGTACACGAGCCCTGTAACTAAACATAATGCTGTGCTGTAATGCGTTACAGGGCATCTAGTCTATTTCAGTACCTCTTTAATCACTCTGTTTACTTCCTTGGCAACCTGCCCTTCTGCTCTGCCACTTCATCATTGCATTCATCCAATCCCCTTTTTACTTTGCTTAGTCTCATTAGCATAGTCTCCTCCCCCTCAGTGCGACATTGTGGGCGTGTCCCGACCCACCATCTGTGTACTGTATCCGTTGGCAGGCTGAGGCAGCGACTCGTGTCCTTCGTAATCGGGCTTGACCGGAGCCGTGGGTTTGCGGGAGCGCGAGGAGCTACCGGTGAACAGGCGCAGGGCCCCCCTGCAGATCAGGGAGAACCAGTAGAGCTGCGGGGCCATGAGCAGAGCCGCTCCAAGATTACACTGCCAGGGCACCGTGAAAGGAACCCGGTAGAAGGGAATAGAGACGTACCTGGACAGAAAGCAAAAATTAAGAAACAAAGAAAATGGATTGATGGATGGATGGATGGATGGATAAAACAGATGGATAGATAAAACATAGATTGATAGACAGACGGACAGATAGATGGATGGATGGATGATGAATAAAACAGATGGATAGATAAAACAGACAGACAGACAGACAGACAGATAGATGGATAGATGGACGGATGGATGATAGAACGAAAGAACGATAGATAGAACGACAGATGGATAGATAGATAGATAGATAGATAGATAGAGTATCTCACAGAAGTGAGTACACCCCTCACATTTTTGTAAATATTTTATTATATCTTTTCATGTGACAACACTGAAGAAATTACACTTTGCTACAATGTAAAGTAGTGAGTGTACAGCTTGTATAACAGCATCAATTTGCTGTCCCCTCAAAATAACTCAACACACAGCCATTAATGTCTAAACCGCTGGCCACAAAAGTGAGTACACCCCTAAGTGAAAATGTCCAAATTGGGCCCAAAGTGTCAATATCTTGTGTGGCCACAATTATTTTCCAGCACTGCCTTAACCCTCTTGGGCATGGAGTTCACCAGAGCCCAATTTGGACATTTTCACTTAGGGGTGTACTCACTTTTGTTGTCAGCGGTTTAGACATTAGAAGAAAAAATAACAGTAGATGGGTTTTGAAATTCATGAGGGTGAGTAAATAATGACAGAATTCTCTTTTTTTGCTTGAACTATTCCTTCAAACGCTTTAAGAGAGACATACCTTCCGTAAACGTAGTAGAGATAGGGGAAGAGAAGGACTCGACAGAGGAAGAAAGTGATCAGCATAACAGCTCCATTCACTTTGTGAAGAAGCGTGTGCTGCTGCTTGTACTTAACAGTGAGAAAGAGAGAGAAAAAGACAGAGAGAATAAGCCATACAACTTGATGAAAGAAGGGAAAATGAGAAAGAAGAAAAAGAATGAGTGCGATTAATTATAAAACACACCACTTCACACTGTTGAGAATAAAGGGGTCATATCCTACATTTTCATTATTTAATTTTCTACTTCAAGGTTGACTTCTTTTTGAACACTTAATTAGATAGATAGATAGATAGATAGATGTGTAATGTTGGATTTGTAGCATGTAACTGATCCACACGTCTGCTGTACACTCAGCAGTGGTGAACACACATCCTCTCACCTGGCTCAGTACCAAGCTAAACTGTGTTGTTCCATATACTGGAGGCTGGAGGAGGGTGGACAGGGTGGAGAGCTGGATATTATATCAAGTGTTAAATCTCATCTAAATTCGGGAGCTATATTGAGAGACGGCTGTGGATATGAGGCTATACATGAGGCTCTGAGAGGGTGACGGGGAAGAGCAATAAGACACACGTAACTTAATCTAACAGAACATGTTCAGCCCTTGCATATCTTTTATTATAAGAAGTTTAAAAGGCAAGGCAAGTTTATTTATATAGCACATTTCATACACAATGGTAATTCAAAGTGCTTTGCATAAAAGAAAAGAAAATAATCATAAAAAAAATTATCAGAACAATAAAACAAGGAATTTAAAAACTCTGAAAATGATTAAAATTTATTTAAGAGGTTTAAAATGAATTTAAAACAGTTAAGAATAGAAAATGATTATACATAAAATATAGTGCAATCAGTTCGGACATTGCACAGTGCTCATTCAATAAATGCACAGCTAAACAGATGAGTTTTGAGTCTGCATTTAAATGTGACTAATGTTTTAGCACATCTGATCTCTTCTGGAAGCTGATTCCAACTGCGGGCGGCATAATAACTAAAAGCGGACCCCCCTTGTTTTGTGTGAACCCTTGGTATTTCTAACAGACTCGATCCTAATGATCTGAGTGGTCTGTTAGGTTTATATTCAGTGAGCATATCTGCAACGTATTTAGGTCCTAGGCCATTGAGATATTTATAAATGAGTAAAAGTACTTTAAAATCAATCCTAAATATAACTGGAAGCCAGTGTAAGGACCTGAGGACTGGTGTTTTGCCTAGTTCCACATTGAAAGCACGAAGGCTGTCTTTATAGATGCTATAGTGAATTTCAAGTTTCGTCTTCCGCCACATCCGCTCAGCTTTTCTGCATTGTCTTAAAAGCAGTTCTATTTTTATTTCTTTCCTAAGGAACACAAAAGAAGAAAAATGTGTTTTGGCCTTAAAATAACACTGGACCCCACTGGGTTTCACTGAATGGACACTGAAAGGCCAAAAAAAAAAATCATTATTCAAAATATCTAATTTTGTGTAAGATATAAAGTCACACTTGTGAAAAGAAGTACTTTTAAAAGGAGTACTTTTTACGGAAATAATACAATTTAAAATAATATACTTAAGTGTGAACTGTACTGTATGTAATGTTTTCAGACACTTTACTGCATTTTATTTACAATGAAATGAAAATGCATTATAGTTGAAATTTATAATAATTACAATTAGATCAACTTAAGGGTGCTTTTATGACCCACTTAAGTAGGACTTAAGTTCATCTTTATACGTAATTTCTTAAATATGTCAATTGTCTTTGAAATATGATTAAAGTAATCTGCCGAAGGTATTGACAAGCATTTATGGTAAACTAAAATATACTTTGTATTGTCATCTCTATTGAAACCTGTATGTCATGTATTTAAATTTATTTATAATTACACATTTGTTATGATGAAGTTGCAATTCAGTACATTTAAAGCATAGTAACTTTAAATGTAAAATTAAAAAACACTACTGTTAAAATTAGGGCTGCACGATAAATCGCATGCGATATTTAACGAGCATCTTATCAGTAAAGCCGGTTCTGTAATCAGCGGTAAATCTCCATCACCTGCGGGCTTTCACATTGAGCAGCATTAACTACACAGAGCCGTTGTTCACTGACGAGCTGCGCAAAAAATCGCGCGAATATGAACGTGGTTTTGCGCAGCTCGTCAGTGAACAACGGCTCTGTGTAGTTAATGCTGCTCAATGTGAAAGCCCGCAGGTGATGGAGATTTACCGCTGATTACAGAACCGGCTTTACTGATAAGATGCTCGTTAAATATCGCATGCGATTTATTGTGCAGCCCTAGTTAAAATGATAATCAAGTACTTTACATGTGCTTTAGTATGTTAGCCAACACATCGAAATAAGTGAACGTCTTTAAAGCATGACAAAGGTTATTAAAACATCATGATTTAAAATGCACTTTAAAGTAAAACTTTTAATTTGACATTATTACTATGTGCACTTTTTAATAGTGTACTTAAGTGTGTTAAGAAGCATAATCTTGAAAGTGTCTCTCTTTTTAAAAATATACTTATAAGATTTGAAGTTCACTACAAGTGCGTGTTCAGTAAAATTAAGCACACTTCTTTTTCATATATGGAACATATGGAAGCTTGTTTCCAACACGGAAAAAACATAAATAAATAAATAAATAAAAGGTAATGGTGACTTTATCTCTCATAATTAAGCCTGTTTTTCAGAATTGCAAGATATAAACTCATATAAAAACTTTTTTTTATTTTTTATCCTTATTTTAAATTTTTTGTATTTTTTAAGCTTTGACATAAGAACGACATTAGAGTAAATTATATCATAATTTTCTTTCTTTTTTTGGAGCTTGTCTTTGTAAACTTGTCTCAGGTTGTCTTTGTGAAACAGGCCAGGCTTGCATATGTCAAGTCAGCACTTCTGTAAACACACTTCACTATGAATAATGTATTAAAGTACGACATAACTGGAGTTGTGCTTAATGTTACAACACACATTGTTAAGGCTAAAGCAGAGAATGATGAATCAGGGTAAAAATACCACAGCACTCATCTAATCAATAATGAATGTACCTGGATGAGGATTTTGCCCAGACAGACGGACGGTGTGCTGAGTTCAGCCAGGAACATGACACCCTGGAAGTAATCACCTTTTCCCTGCCTCCAGAACTGGAAGACAACGTGAGAAAGAGCGAGAGAGAGCAGATCTGAATATGAACAGATTCTCTGAAAACTTGAGTTTCTGGTTTTTTAAAACGTAGCCTATTTACCACAGAGATGGGGAAGCAGACGGTGACCATGACGACGTGATGCAGGATCATGAGGAACTCTCGCCGCAGGTAGCCTCTCACTGCCATAGCCTTGGATTTGGAGCCGTTGTCTACCTCGTGGCCTTTGACCTGGAGCTTGTACCAGTAGCACAGGAACATGGCGTAGATGTCATACACAAAGTACGGCACAGCAAACAGGATGTAGGAGCTGGTCAGCCAATGCCTGAGAAAGAAACACAGAGACTGATGGGCTGAGAATCAGTAAGGGAAGCAGGTCTATAACTTTCTTTGTGAAAAAGCATACTTTTAAAAAGAGTACTTATTGTGGAAATAACATACGTAAGTGTTGAACTGAATGTAATGTTTAGAGACACTTACATGCATGTTATTTGGAATTAAATGAAAATCTATAATAGTTAAAATGTATATTAAATGCAATTAGTTGAACTTAAGAGTGTTTTTGATGATTATTTTATTGATTATATTCTCTGCTAGAACAATTTTTTTTTTATCTACTTTTAAGAATTTTTTTTTTCCACAAGGGGGTTTCAAAACTTTGATGCCGTTTTTAAAAACGTAAAAGATGTGTATTTTTATGTACTGTATAAAAACTTTAAATATTCAATATTATAAAGACACGTTGCTGGCTAAATTAAATACTTGCTATTAAATTCTCAAAGTCAAAACAAATTCTTAAAATATTATCTGGAAAATAAAAAATGTATATTCTTAATTTTATATGTTAACTTCGTGAGCTCCACCAATTTATTTTGTTTTATTTAATTGTTTTTATTTTGTGTACATGCTATAAAATTATTATAAAACCACTTAAATGTGGCACATTCTAGTTTTTTTTAATTATATGATCAAATATATACTACCGTTCAAAAGTTTAGGGTCGGTAAGATTTTTTGAAAGTCTCTTCTGTTCACCAAGGCTGCTTTATTTGATCAAAAATACAGTAAAAATAGTAATATTCTGAAATATTATTACAATTTCAAATAACCGTTTTCTATTTGAAAACATTTAAAATATATTTTATTCCTGTGATCAAAGCTGAATTTTCAGCATCATTACTCCAGTCTTCAGTGTCACATGATCTTCAGAAATCATTCTAATATGCTGATTTGCTGCTCAAGAAACATTTCTGATTATTATCAATGTTGTTTTTTCGGGATTCATTAATGAATAGAAAGATCAAAAGAACAGCATTTAATTTACTGTGTCCTTGTATTCATTTCTTTAAAAAAAAATTAATGGTGGTGTAATCAAATAAAATACCAAATTAATCTGATTATTGTTCTAATGGCTTTTTGCTGTATTATTACTGAAGCCCAACAGCCAGACCATGTTCATAGGTTCAGCACACTAAAGCATGGTATTCATATCTGACTGCACAAATACACCTTCATAACTCTATTTTTATAGCCTTTATGCATTTAAAAACGAACTGACAAACAAATACATCAACAAATCAATAGGTTCACATTATGTCTCTTGCGATTAGGATCAAAAAGCACCAAAACTACATCTGTTTTGATTAAGATTTGATACAAATTGATTGTATGCCAATAAAGTGATGACGGTTGCACCTACTGGTCCTCAATGATGTCCTGACAGGAGGTGGAGATGATGTAACCAGCCACAGAAGCCATAATAGCTTGGATGGATGACACCAACCTTAAAAATATAACAATACACGTAAGTGCTGCCAATGCGCTTTAATGTTTTCATGGTGTGATATATAGTGAAGTCCAAAAGTCTCAAGACCACATTGATCTTTTTATCTATCCAAAGACTGTTTGGTCGCAACAAAATGTGAAATGTTACTATCTACTCATGGCCAAACCGAAGCCATGTTTAAGCCCGTGCAAGAGTTTTTTACCTGGCTGAAACAATGACGGCATCGCCCTCATTCCACCGCAGTCCCGGGATGGATTTGAGACACTGCTTGGACAAGAGGAAAAGGCCTGGGAAAAACACAGACCCCGCCGCTAAGATGGACAACATGGTCCCTCGTAGGTGAACTCCGATATTACCGCGGTCAAAAAAGCCCTCCACAGTTCTCCTGTCCGGCTCCCGCTTCTGCAACCAAACACAGCTTCAGGAACTGAAGGGTTATGAATAAACAAACGAATGGCAAGCAAGTAGCTGATCAAACTGGAAGAGCAATTATAAAGAACAGCTCTTATCTCAAACAAGGAAGGGAAAATGGATTCTCCTGAGTCTGAATTGTGTTGCATAAACCAAGTTAATATGTACGCCCCATATGGTACCACATGTGGCCCGTCACAAGCAACATAAGTCTAACACATGCAAACCGAGTCACATGTCACAGCCAGAATCAGAGTCAATAATATCCTGCTTTTTTTTTTTGCCCTGAATCACACATGCCCTTTATTAATACAATACAACCTACTGTAAATGTTTAATGATGACCGTTACTGAACACAAAGTACACACAATGCATTATACATGAACAATACACTAAATAAATGCATTACATACATACTAAAATTCATTACCTGGGATAATTGGCATGTGAGAGTGCAGACTTGCACTCTTCAAACTATTTTATGAATTTGACGCATAGTAACAAGAATAAAAATATGTTGAATATTCCCAGTAAAATAATTAATATTATATTATTATTATAAATTATATCATTAAATTATTAAAATACAAGTTATATTTATAAATATTATAATATACAGAATTTTTAAAACACAGCGCCATAATACAGTATTTATAGAATATATTAAGCATATTATTACAAATATATTAATAAATGTATACACATTTCTGAAATACCAACAATTTTTAAAATAACACTAATATTCTAAATATATATATAAATAATAACACACAAACATTTAAACATCATCATCATCATGCAAACATGCTTCTCCACAGCTTCACAGTCCTCTTCATTAAAGCAGCTATAACATGCTATTTAGACGAGCATTCATTCATTCAAGACTCATCTACAGCTCGTAAATCAGCTGATGTAACAAATGCACGTGAATCCCGGCTCAGGAACAGGCAAAAATGCGCAATGCGCTATCATGTAATCACAAAAAAAAAAAAAACACTCATGTTTAAGAAGAAAAGTAGCTGCACGTTGACTCAATCTACATGCAAAATGGTCGATCATTCTTTCATACAAAACATTACGACGTGACAAACGTGTATATCGACGTTCCTCTCTCGAAATGTCACGTTATTGGTTGATGGAAGACAATGCTCGTGTATTTGCATGACAGAGAATAATAATGGTCGGCTGCATTGGTGCAGGCCGTGATTAACTTTACCCACCGCTGCTGCCAGACTAACAATCACATTATGCGACATGTTCTGAATGACCAAATGAATGAACATACGTGACGGTCAGCGGCCTGTCGACGCTCGCGTCTCCGTAGAAACAAACAGCGAAGAGCGGGCGCATGCTTTGTCTGCCGACATGGTTTTTGGTGTGTTTCTGCAGTGTCTTTGGGGCTCCGGAGCGCAAAGATGCGAATGCCGCTTTCCGTTCAGTCCGCCCGCTCGGAAATCTCTCGGTTTAGCTCCTGCGAGACGATGCTTCAGCCACTGAGAATGCGGCTTCGACCGGTGACTCCTGCAGTGGTTCGATCGAGTCCGTTCTCCTGCCTGATATGATGCTACATTATCGATCACGCAGAGGACAGCAGTGCGATGGCAGCGCGCGTCTCCATCACCATCCGCACTGCTTACATTACCAGATAAACCAACCGGCTCCTGATCAATAACGCGTCGCGCGAACCTCCCAAACCTCGACCTTTGCAACCAGTCGCTGCTGTTATGTGGGTCAGTGGAGTGCTCGAGATCACCGTCAGACCATTTCATGACAAAAACATGACAAAGTCCCTCAGGAGAGGAAAACGAGAACGCATGTGGGATCTGCTAATTGTTTGTTCGAGGATTCAGGCCGTGCTTTGGGGAAAAACGAATTGAAACGTCAGTGGCAATCCCTCGAGTCTAAATGTATCCAAAACTCTTACCATACTAATGGAAACATCTGTGTTGTTCTTTCATGCAACGCATAAAAAGCGAGACGTCCTCCATTCTGTGTCACATCATTAAATGTCCTGGAGTAATGAGTGATGATGTTACTGACTTTGTGATAGCTTTGAATTTGATGACTCAAATTAAATCTGAATGCATCTAATCAAAAGAAAGGACTGTTTTGGAATTACAATTCTCAAATATTGAATGGGTTGATTGACCAAATGCAAACTTTTATGGAAAACTCAAATTTTTTTTCCTATCAAGCATGGGACAGCAATTATGAATTTATTAAGAAATGATTAGAAATTGTTCTAATAGTGATTAGATTATTAGAAATTATTCAAACAAAAATTCACAAACGAGCCTAATCATTTCTAAGTTCCTAAAATTGAAAGGAGACGTATTATGCGCCTTTTTACAATATGTAATATAAGTCTCTGGTGTCCCCAGAATGTGTCTGTGAAGTTTCA
>NW_015542451.1:2057222-2083550 GCF_001515605.1 Sinocyclocheilus anshuiensis
TCTGTGTGGCAGCAGCAATATACATTAAATTAAACAATAAATCCACTGCTCTCTTGTCTGCTCTGAGGTTGGGACTGTAAATAGTGTTCTGTGCTCGTCTGTGCAGACAAAGACAGAACAGTTAGCATGTTTTGCTCAAACTTTCGCCATGGCATTAGAACTAGTACACCGCTGTCGCTTGCGAAAACACAATAATGGCGCCATGGGTGGAACTGGAAACTTACAGATTAAGGGGTGGTAATATTATAATGTATTATAATATATTAGAATGAGATCCCTTTGCCACGTCATCAAGGGAGCGAAATCAGACCCGCTCGTTTTTTTCAGAAGCTTGCAGAAAAAAGCTTCCCAAAACAAAGTTACTGGGTTCATCTTTTTCACGTTTCCTTGGTTGGTAGATGCACCGGGGACCTGATTATAGCACTTAAAACCTGGAAAAGTCAGATTTTCATGATATGTCACCTTTAAAAGCAATTATGGCAAATGTCACATTTCAATACTCTTCATTTTTTAAACAATTGGGAAAAGGTATGAAATTATTGTTTCTAAATTAAACTTTTCAAATACTGATTCGGATTGTTCAAATACAAACCTTTATGGAAAACTCTATTTTTCTTTAATAAGCTGGATGTCATGTTAATGGTATCAGTAGTGGAGACAGCAAAAAAATAAAAAATAAATAAATAAAAAGTCAATTTTAAATTAAATGCCAAATGAGTTTATTTTGACGTTCTTGTGAAAAAGTCTAAAATAGAGAAAGTATGGCAAATTTAACATTTCAACAGTCGTGAAGTAATTGAAAAAGGCTGCTAAATCCGAATGCATATAATAATAAATTATACTGTCCAAACACAAACTTTAATGGAAAAAAATAACACTATAAAGTGTTTAATGTGATGACAAGACTATGAACAGCCTTTGTCTTTAAAAAGAAAAAGAAAATGCAATTCTACACCAAAATACCATATGAATATAAATACTTTTTCCTACGAATAACAAAACAGAAATTACAGCAAATGTAAAATTTTAACACCTAAAAAAAGCAACTGGAAAAAAATGGCTATAGATGTTTACATGTATGCAAGCAAAACAAGACCAGTCACAGTTTAGTATGCAAATACATGTAACCAAGACGACCAACTGCAATTCAGTATGCTTACATAAAATAAATCATAATTTTCAAAGCTTAATATATATAATATAAGATTTGAACGCAGAATACAGCAAGTAGTCCGGGCTAAATTAATATCATAATGTGAAGGATATCAGTGCTGCCTTGTAACGATCACTGTAATATGTATCACTTGGTTGAACATGTGTTGAAACGCTGCAAGGATGTATTGTAATGCCTCTGAATTTACACGTATAATGAGAAACAAGTGATAGGGCACAAATATTGACTCCTGCAGTCCTGAGATCCGAACTGGCAACATTCCAGCTTCCACGTTTGATCACATCAAAGCCGCATGAATTATTGATGCGCTCAGGATAAATGACAACACAGAGAGAGACAGAGATTCATCTTCAGGAAGATCGGAACGCAACGTACTGTTGAGAAAACAGCGCCGTTTTCATTCACTTTGGCAGGTTTGGTCTTGTTTTCCTGCTTTCTCTCTGACCCCGTTTAGACCCATATGGATTATTATTTTAGACGGACAAATATGATTGGGTGGAACTGGAGGTCAAGGTCAGATCTGTTCACGGAACTGTACAAACACACAAGCCACGTGACCCAAGATATGATTACTCCATTTCCTTTTAATAGTCCAAATTACAAAATGATAACATGATCTACATCATCTACAAAATAATAACATAATATCCATGATCATGGTAAGCATCAACAATTTGTTTTGCTCTGTTTATAGACATGCATACTTTTAAGAAATATAAAAATATAAATATAAATACATCCCATTATTATTTTAATTTCCTTTTTTTACTGGTTCATCGACTATCATTTTAAAATAGTTGTAGTGTTTGACGAATTAAATGCGGTAGATACAATAAGGCATTGAGATGCATTGCCAGAGCTGTACAGAGATTAGAGGTATTATTTCAGCTTAATGCTAAATTTAAATAAGGAACCTAAAAATGATCTGAAGCTTTTAACAACAACTACATTTCTACACAGGAAGAACAAATCTCATATTAAAATGAAGCTCATGAATAACCAGATATACAGTACCAACACTAAACCGATCAAACAAATCACTCCAGTACAAAACCAAGAACCAAGACGAGTCTTTTTCTCCATCGTTTATAAACCTTGAGCTAGTAAAGAGTTTCATTTCCTCGCGTGACGCTGGGTTTTACTTAAGCACACATCTTTAAGCCCTTCTTTAAACACGCCGTTCACACATTCACAACAGAAAAAAAGAAAACGCAATCTTCTACAAAACAGCCTTTGCTAAAAGTCTTCGAGGAAGCAGTAACAACAACAGCTCTTGCTTTCCTTTTGACGGCCTGCTGTTCGGAAAAATAACACGAGGACATATCTGAAGTAAGCAGCGAAGCCTTTACACATCCTATTAGCCCTGTCTTTGAATTTCCTAGTTCAGCACCTCATTGTGTTACTCAGAAAAAGTCCGGCAGAGGATTCATAGTTTCAATATTTCATGTTTTCCTCTAAATGGACACGTGGATTAGAAGCAGAAGAGAATTGTGTGCATTTTAAAACCCTCACAGTACAGTCACGGCCAAATGATCAGACTCAAACAAGCATCCTATAGTACTGCTATAAATTTGACGTTCATCTTCTGTTACTGATAACGGTGTATTACATGATTGATCACATTTCACATAACATCAAAAATAAAAATGTAAATCTAAATGTAACTCTTCAGGACAGTCCTGTAAAAGAAGCAAGCACCTAATAGTTAAGGTGAAATCTGGGTATTTTTCCTTTGGATTTCCATAGGCAGGTCATTTATGACATTGCCTTCCAAAATATCAGGCCAGTTTTGATGTTTTGTACACTTGTTGAATGTAATATATGAAGAATCGGTGACAATCTCACAGCCTCAAACTCAATCAGAGTTTAATTATTTGGCCAGTACTGTACGGACACGACTGCATGTGTGAATCGACAGTTCACGTCCCTACTATTAAGATTTTTGGCACTCTGACATTATTTTCATGAACATTTTTATGTTATTAGTAATAAACATGTTTTTCTTTTTAAATACACATTTAGTACAATGAATTAATAATCAGCAGAACTACCATGGCGTACACCACCGTTCACAAATTTAGGGTCAGTAAGGTATTATTTAATGAATATAAATTAAATGAAGCAAGGATGCATTAAATTGATCAAAAGTGAGATTAAAGACATTTATAATGTTACAAAAGGTTTCTATTTCAAATAAATGCTGTTCTTTTGAGCTTTCTATTGATCAAAGAATCCTGAAAAAAAGTTGTTTTCAAAACTGTTCAAAAACTTTGATAATAATCAGAAATGTTTTTTGAGCAGCAAATCTGCATATTAGAATGATTTCTGAAGATCATGTGACACTGAAGACTGGAGTAATGATGCTGAAAATTCAGCTTTAATCACAGGAATCAATTACATTTTACAATATATTCAAATAGATAAGTTGTTTTACATTGTAATAATATTTCATTATATAAAACGTTACTGTTTTTTTTTTTTATCAAATAAATGCAGACTTGATGAGCATGGGAAAAAATCTTACCAACCCCAAATTTTCAACCGTAGTGTATAAAAATTTTAATAATATACTTTTTTTTCAGATTTTGGAACTAAGAAATTTATTTTTTGAACAATGGTAATTAGAACTGAGGAATTCATTAAAACAATGTCACAATGACATAAATCTTTATGGACCTAAAAACAGGAAATGTCTTCTTTCTTCCTCTTGATTTTGGGGTGAAATATGACCTGGACATGTCAGGTACACACAACATCTGTCACATAGTGTTTGTGTATTAGTGTGAATATGCAAATCTGTTTTTGCTGGCAGTAGAACGTTACTAGATAAATCATCTATCCGTTCAACTCTGAAAACTCTGAAACTTTCCTCTTTCATCTAATGCAACCTCTCGTTTTCACCTTTCGGATCTTTCTTCTGCTATTATGACTTCTGAATGGATCTTGATGCCAGTTTATGGCAGTGGATGTCTGGCAAACAAAGTGGAAATCATATTACAGGCAGAAGAAATACAGTAGCAATACACAATCACAGTATCATCAAAGAGTCCTGCAGCCAAGAAAGCAGAGAAGGTCAAAGAGAGAAAAGAAGGCCGTGAAAAAGAAACAGTGGATCAAGCCAGTGCGACGTGGCCATTTCGTCCTAAAATTGTTAAAGCGATAGTTCACCCGTCATTTACTCACCCTTAGGCCTTTATTTGTTCTGTAGGACACAAAAGAAGAAATTGAGCAGAATGTCTGAGCTGCTCTCTTCAATGCGATGAAAATGAATCAAGCTCCATTGGAAAAAAAGCTCCATTTTGTAACAAAAAGTCATGGAATCTTCATGAAGGGGAGTGAATAATTAATGTTTGGGTGAACCGCACATTTAAAATAAAAAATACTGCACCCTAAGTCTCTTTTGCCACCTTTATGCCCTGATCCTTCTTGTTGAGCCAAGATAGCTTAGGAAGACCAAACCGTCCTTCTGCCTTCTCAGCAAGACAAGAAATTGTACATATTAATGATCTGGTTTTGAGAGGGATAAATGTAAAGCGACTATATGTCTCAATATGTGTGCATAATCGAGAGGTGTTCTTTCAAAATGTATCATGCTACAGTAGTTGTCATTGCATGTCATAAAACGTGAGCAACTTTCACTCAGAATGCCTTTTTCACAGTTTCTCCTTGGCTTCTTGTGGTTCTTTAGTGTAATAAGTTGAGTCATACATGTGTATAGTAGCTATGTGTGTGTTGCATGTGTGAGTATAGTTACTAGCGTGTGTGCACTACAGGCCTGCTCTGCTAGCTTTGAGGTTGCGGGATGATGCTGGAGCAGTCGGTCACCAGCAGATCCACCACCGTGTTCCCGCTCACGAACACCGTGGGTGCCGACACCATGTTGCAGAGGGTGACCATGCTGCCCGGCACCGCCTCACTGGTGGTGGTGGTGGTGGGGTTGGGGTCACTCACAGGGGGGTTGTGGGTACCCATGTGGCCCTGCAGCTGTGTGGGGGTCTTGCAGTGCACGCCGCACAGCTGACAGACCAGGACGCCCCCGGAGCCTGTGGTGCCGAAGCCTCCTCCGCTGTCCTTCCACTCCTGACCGTGGTGCTTCTGAGCGTGAACCCGCAGGTACGTCAGCGTGGTGAAACCTGATGGGGCAAGATTTGGAGGTGAAGCACTGCTGCTGTATTTCATTAGCTGATGATTGTGATTACCTCATAATAACTCGTTAATGATAATTACAGCAGACAAGCTGATTATGTAATTATTTACAAAAGTTTTTGTTTATGCAATTAAGGAGGCTATTGTTGAAATACTATGTTACAGCAGACTGAACATGAAATTACAAAGACCTCAATCATGAACAGACAGGAAGACAGACAGATAAACAGATTACATAGAGAGATAGATATACAGACAGACAGATAGATAAATAGTCACACAGAAAGATAGACAGATTACATAGAGAGGTAGATATAAACAGACAGACAGATAGATAAATATTCAGTCAGACAGACAGAGACAGATAGATAGACAGACAGACAGACAGATAGATAGATAGAAAGATAGACACAGACAGACAGACAGAACGACAGATAAATAGATAGAAAGACTTAGACAGATAGATAGAGAGACAGATATACAGATATAGAAAGATAGACACAGACAGACAGACAGACAGACAGACAGATAGATAGATAGATAGATAGATAGATAGATAAACAAATGTACGAACAACAGATGATGATAGATAGATAGACAGATAGAAAGATAGACACAGACAGACAGACAGACAGACAGACAGATAGATAGATAGATAGATAGACAAATGTACGAACAACAGATGATGATAGATAGATAGATAGACAGACAGACAGACAGATATAGAAAGATAGACACAGACACAGACAGACAGATAGATAGATAAACAAATGTACGAACAACAGATGATGATAGATAGATAGATAGAAAGATAGACATAGATATACAGACAGACAGACAGAGACAGATAGATAGATAGATAGATAGATAGATAGATAGATAGACAGGAAGACATAGATAGACAGACAGACAGAGATAGATAGATAGATAGACAGACAGACGGATAGATAAGACATAGATAGACAGATGGATAGACAGATAGACAGATAGATAGATAGATAGATAGATAGATAGATAGATAGATAGATAGATCGATAGATCGATAGATAAACAAATAGATAGATAGATAGATAGATAGATAGATAGATAAACAAATGTACAAACAACAGATGATGATAGATACATAGATAGATAGATAGATATAGATAGATAGATAAACAAATGTACGAACAACAGATGATAGATAGATAGATAGATAGATAGATAAACAAATGTACGAACAACAGATGATGATAGATAGATAAACAAATGTACGAACAACAGATGATAGATAGATATAGATAAACAAATGTACGAACAGATGATGATAGATAGATACATAGATAGATACATAGATAGATAGATAGATAGATAGATAGACAGATAGACAGATACTCACTGCGGTTGCAGAGATGGCAGGAGTGATGCTGTGATTGATTGTGCACCCTCATGTGATCCGTGATGTAGGCTGCAGACAGCAGTTTGCCACAGATGTGACACGGAACCTTCTCTTCGTGTCTGATCATGTGAGCGCGCAGTCTGTCCCGCGTGGCAAAGCTCGATTCACACGTCTGTACCAAACAACATACATCTTCACATGTAACAACTGCTTTACCATGGTATATAAGGTCATTAACCTGTCATACATTACATTCAAAAAATCTTCACACGATTAAGTAAAACAATACAACAAATCGTGTGTATACTGCAACATTAATAGAAAGATACATAAACAAGATATATACAGCTATTTTACATTTAACTCATAGAACCGAATATAAGGAGTATGATCATCTAATGATATATATCTGAATTTTGTGCAACCTCTTACCTTAAAAATGCACTAAAATCAAGAAAAGACTTTTCCTTCAGTGTAAATTAAACAATTGCAGCACAAAACCCAAAACAAACTTCCATACCGGACATTTGAAGGGTCGTTCTGAAGAATGGACCTGTCGGACATGACTGTTGAGATGATCAGGCCTGTGAGATTGAGTGAGAAACATGTCATTCACTGTCAAATGATTTAGTAGTGTGCATAAGTATAAACTAAGACACATTGTAGACGATGTCAGTGTATTGAGATCTGAGGTCTGTCCTACCGCGAGAAAGCTTTAGCACAGTGCGGGCACACGTAGGGTTTCTCCACGCCTCCCTGGTGGGATCTGACGTGATGGCTCATGCGGTCCTTCCGCTTGAAGCGCTGCTGGCAGATCGGGCAGGAAAATGGCTTCTCGTCCGAGTGGGAGAGCCTGTGTCTGTTCAGGTGGTACACATCCCTGAAGGCTTTCCCACAGGTCTCACACGCGTGGTTTTTACGCACAGGGTTGGGGTTCTGGTTTACTGGCCTCTGAAGGAGGAGCAGGGAAATGAGAAGATATTAAGGTCTGAAGAATATCCTGAAGCTTGGTTTATACTTCCAGGAGTGAGAGGGTGAGTGCACAAAAGTGATGTCATCATTTTGCATGGCAAGTTCTGGAAGTGTGCACACACAGTAATTCAATCCTGTTGGACAAATCTGAAGTAAGGTTGGCTACGCTGTACTACTGATGCAAAAAATTGCAGGAAAAATGTTTTAAAGTATTTGTTTTTTTTTTTAATAAAAAGTAATTCTCAATTACCTTTTGTATGTTCAAACAACTGAAGCGTCATGATTTTATTAATTAATAACCAAGTTGCTTGTTCAGTTCTTTAGTGCTTTAATGTTCCTGTGGCTCAGTGGTAGAGCATTGCGTTAGCAGCGTAAAAGGACGTGGGTTCGATTCCCAGGGAACACACATAGGATACTGGTAAAAAATGTATAGCCTGAATGCACTGTAAGTCGCTTTGGATAAAAGTGTCTGCTAAATGCATAAATTATTAATTATTATTATTATTAATGCAGGGGTTTTCACGGGCATTTTTACCTTTATAAGGAGATATTTTCATAATATATTTTTTAATTGTCATATAAACATGCCATTCTATTATGCAAAAGACTTTAAAGCAAAATACTAATGTAGTCCATTTAAAAAAATTATCTATTTGAGTAATTAGGATGTAATTAAGTAGTAATTAGGAGTAATTTAAAAAAAATCTAATAAACGGAATCAATGCAGTTTTATGTGATAATATGCATTACAAGGCCTTAAATAAATATATCAAATAAAAAAGAGGTGTACATTATTCTTTGCTGCTATTTTTGTTAACTAGGTAATGGTAAAGTCTGACATCCAATTTTTTTCTCTCTACTGCTTCTCACTGATATTTTCTCTGCTCTCCACATTCACATTTTTTGACAGAAGAAATTACCATGAAATTACCATTATCCTTCCAGTCATTCACGATTACCGAATAAGAATTGTTAAAATCATTTCATAGAGACTGCTGGGGCACATTTCCATTTATACGTCAGCTACCAAGCTCTTGAAGATATATGTTTAAATTACTATACTTATAGGTGTGCAAATATCTCCAATAAGACCCTTAACAGACAAATATTTGCATGCAATATCTAGCATATAAAATATTTTAAAACAAAGCAAAACTAGAAGCATACAGAAAAAAATGATGTTCTGAGATTTCCATTACTTTTAGGTCTTTACTAATTAAATGGCATTTCTGTTTTCCCTGACCATGGGTACCTTTAGAACACATTTTAACAGTGTAAAGCGAAAGTACAACCATGGCTTGCAGAACCTTGCTTCTACATGTCAACAAAACATTACATGTATGTTAAATTGGTTGTACCATCATTTGTGATTCACTGTATGCCAGATTCTGAAAATACACACACACACACACGGATGCCCACCTGTACAGGCTCCCCTGTTGCCATGACAACAGCAGCCGGAGGAGGGAGGGCGGTCACAGTGGAAGCCACGCTCTCCATGGCAACATTGTTTCCATCTTGAGTGGCCAGGACTTGTGTGTGGGGAGGGGGCAGAACAGCAGGAGCGGGCAGCGTTAGGGTTTGCTGTTGGGGTATGGAGAGGTGAAGGAGAGAGAGGGGGACCGTTTGTCTTTCCGCACTCTCTTTGGCCACGGCCTCTTGGCTCTGGGACCCCCCCTTCATGCGGATACCGGTGTGGACGGACTGATGACGCCGCAGGTTGTAGCTGTTCTTGAACTGCTTGCTGCAAATTGAGCAGATATGAGCTGCGCGAGCCGGTCTGGACACTGGCTTCACTGATGGAATGAAGAGACAAAACTGCGAGTTACTAAACATTAATAAGGGAATTAAGGTACGGTCGGTCACATTAGCGATTTTTTTGTTGTTGCAAAATCACAGTGACCAACTTGAACTCGTTGTAAAATCTGCATGGGGAATTTTTTCACCCTTGCGTAATTCCCAATCACATGGATTCCAGATTTCGCCCATGAAAATTTGCCGAACAACAATAAATGTGACCGCATTTTTACAAACATACTTTTTGACCTCTGACTTTCCAAGAATTTTTGCAAAACTTTACGGGCAAAAAGGTTGATGGTCTATTACAGTGTCACTTTCAAACCAAGATCAAAGTGCCAAATTCGAGTTTTTAACCCATTGAGAAATCTTTAACACTTTTCAACTGTGCAGATTTCACCTATGAAAATTCACACTCACAAATACTCTTTACAGACACACTATGACTTTCCAAGAATTTCTGCAAAATTTTGCTGGTGAAAAAGGGCTATTTTGCCTATTGCCAATAGTAAAGCGAAGTCACTTTCAAACCAAACAGCTTTCTGTTGATCACTGCAGCAAATTCGAGTGACCAACTTGAACCTGCTGCAAAATCTGCAATGCGAAATTCCAGATCGAGTGGATTCCCTGCTAAAATGGGTGGATTTCGCCTGCAAAAGTTTGCCAAACAACGTAAATTTTACTGCACCTTTAGACTTTTCACCTATGACTTTCCAAGAATTTTAGGGAAATTTCGCAGGCACAAAAAAGATCCATTGTCTAATATAACGAAGCTGCTGTCAAACACAGCTAATTTAAGTTGCCAACTTCAACTTGGTATGAAATCTGAAAAGGGAAATCTTTCGCTCTCACATGAAATTCTTGTGCAGATTCCTGCTGAAATGACTGGACTTCACCCGCGAAAATCCACCAAACCCACTGCGAAATCCACGTGGAGAAGTCTGTTGCCCTTACATGAAATTCCTTTTCGTGAGGATTTCTACTGAAATCACTAGAATTCGTAACAGTAAATTTAACCACACCTTTACGGACACACTTTCTGACATGACTTTCAGCGTAATTTTGCAGTTTATTGCCAATAGAATAGGGAATTCCATTTCAAGCTAGTTTTCAAACTAATTTCAATCCAATTCAAGTGACCAACTTGAACCCGTTGCAATCTGCATTGGGAAATCCTTCACCCTCACGCAAATGGTGCAGATTCTCATTAAAATGACTAGGTGAAAATTCACCAAACAATGGTAAACGTGACAACACCTGTCCTGCACAGACTGTACAGTTTCTGACTCACTACTTTCCAGGAAATTTTAGTTTGTTCCTGATTAATCGGATTTTAAAAATCACAAATTTCATAATCACACGACATTTAGATTCTCTATACAAATTTCCATTTCGGGAAAGCCCAATTTCCCCATATTTCTAGGTGTCCCCATTTCTTGAGGTAGGGCCTTAAAAGAAGTCATAACGAAGCATGGCTGACCTCCACCTGAAGATAACACACCTATATTCTAAGCAGCACTCTATGTGATCACAGAGGAACACTGAGCAACCTCAGAAAACCTCCAACCCCTCCCAGTCAGCTTCCTCGCTCCTCTCCAAACCTCCCTCCCCATCCCTCCCTCTCACCCACCAGGTACAGGGTCCTCATTGAGAGCAGCAGTGTCCACTGTCGATGGAGGCGGAGCTATGTGCTCGGTGGGCGGGGTTTGAGAGGTCGTGTGGCCAGGCAGATCTGATTGGAGGGTCCCCTCCACTTGAGTATGGGAAGGTGTGGTCTGGGAAAGAACAATCACAAAGTACTAAGTTTGAATTCAAAACTTCAGTGTAGGTATAACTGGAGTGCGTTTAATGTACTAACGCAGATGTTCTGTAACAACACGAATCGCAATTTGTATACACACACGCACAAAAACCAATGCTCAGTCTCACCTGGAAGAGAAAATTGCTCCACGCGGCATCCATTTTGTTCCACAACGATGAATATTATAATCAACTACACAATCTTCAAGATTAATAACGCACCGTTGACATGCTTTAAATCTTCTGCAGTTTGCAAATAGTGTTTAGTTGTGTTTTTTAACTCTTCTACCAATCACTTATTTAATTAACGGCTCAGATTAGCAGGTAATAATGCACGCTATTTAGTGTTTACTTTGCTCCTATCCAACTTTAACCGAGACATCACAACAACGTGCTATTTATTCATTTGCATAACTTAAAATATCGAAAGCAATCATGTTATTTCTACACTCTTACACCATGCATTATAAAACAGGAGTTGAGGCATTTAGACGTTAAAATAGCGGTTAGACGTAATGCGCTTGACGCATTTGAAACAGTCAAACTTAAAGGTTGCTATGGATAAATCAGTGTTTTTTTCCTCGATCCCCCCCGACAGGCCAATCGGATGTTTGTCGAAGCCTCGCTGTAGGATTCAAGCCGTGACCCGGACGAATAACACTCGAGCCCGGCCGCAGCCCGCCGCTCCACCTCGGCGCTTCAATTCACAGGATGTCATCTTTCTTTTTTTATCGCGCTCTCTCTCTCTCTCTCTCTCCCTCCCTTCCCTGTCTCTTTCTTCCTTCCTTTTCTTTTTTAATTCCTCTTTCTTCTACCCCCTCCTCTCCTTTTCCTCTCTCCGCTATGTCCCAGTTGTTCTTAAAGGGATGGCTCTCTCCGCTCCTATTTCCGTCGCGTTCCTCTTCCTCTCAGAAAATGAGCCGACAGAAAAACCGTGACAGCGTCAGTACTGCCGACATCACATGACTACAGTCTGCTGATCGAGACCATCTGCACCGACGTTCATTCTAATATTTTGACGCTATATCCTAATATTTTGGTGCAGTATTTTGTTTGTTGTTTTTTATAACCGTAGTAAATCCCATGTGCTTATTAATCAGGTATTAATACACTGCTCCTTGACGAATTTCATATGCTCAGAGTAAAAATGTGTAGTAATAACATAAAAAAGTATATTTAAAAAAACTTGTAATAACTTATAACTTACAAATTTATAACGTATAGCTAATAAAGCTTGTGCTTTCTATAGATTTTTTACTGAATTTAGAATGTAATTACAAACAATAATAATAATTTTAAAAAGTTAGGATATGTGACGCTCCGAATTAATCTGCACTATAACTTTGTCCATTTATATAAAAAATATTTTGGAAAGACGTTCTCTCAATATTTGGATGCAGTATTTCCATTGTTGGTTAAAGAATCTTTAAAAAAAATAAATAAATAAAAATAAAAAATAATATATATTTTATTAACAAAATATTTTAGTTTGTCTTTTATATTTTTTTAATTCGATCAGATAAGATTTTAAGCTGTCATATGGTCAAGTTACAACGTGCCCCTCAGATGTTACAATGTGTACGGGGCATGTTGTCACATTTCACTTCCATTTTTTGAGGGTAAATAAAGAAAAACGTATACACTGTAATTATGAAACAAAGCGATGTATTTGTACTAGACAAGTGTAAAATTACTGTGGATAAATAAAAATTATATTCTGAACCCCATGTGGATTTACACAAACTGAGAAAGTCAAAAAGTGTTACTTTGTGCCCCGCTCTCCCCTATGTTTATATAACATATATAACATATAAGGCTCTTTTATCTCTAAAGACATAATTTTATCTGTATGTCTTTAATAAAGATGTTTTTTTTTTCAATCAAGAGAATGTGCGAATTTCAAAATGTGTAGTAACATATATTTATTGTAGGCTACCTGAAAATAAAATCAATATTAAAAAAAACGTATAAAAAGACTTCTATTAACTTATAACTTACAAATGTATAACTTATAATAAAGCTTGTGTTTTATATTGCTTTTTCAATGAATTTAGCTACCGAATGTAGCCTAATTCACAAACAAACAAACAATAAATAAATAAATAGTCTACATTAATTCTTAATAAATAAATAGAGAATTAGACAGATAATTAACCACGAAAAAACTAAAAACTCATAAAAGTTAAGTGACTCTCCGAATTAATCTGCACTGGGCCTATCTTTGCCCATTTATATAAAATATTTTGGTAAAGCGTTATCTCAATATTTGAATGCAGTATTTTCATTTTTGGTTAAATATAGGCCTACTGTTATATATATATATATATATATATAAAACTTTAGCATGTGTAAAATGTGTAATCAACAAATTATCATGTATTTATTGTATCTGAAAATAAAATCAATGTCCAAAAAAACCTTCTAACTTATAAAAAGACAACTTACAAATTTATAGCCTAACTTATAATAAAGCTTGTGCTTTACATTGATTTTTCGCTGAATTTACAGAATGCCAATTTTTAAAATAACGTTACAAACCCAACGAGAATATACGTATTGATATACTTGGCGAATTTCATATGCGAATGAGCAACATTTGTGGCTATAGCCTTTATTTACTCTACGTCTGTTTGAACATGTCCAAAAAAACTTCAAATAAAACTATTAAAAGTTAAGACGAGCATGTGCTTTATTTATATCGATTTTTCCTGAACGTGCATGGTGTAATTCAGGTTTCATTTATAACACTGTACTCTGTTTCAGGCTCTTTGCAATAAATAAATAAATAAAAAACCGACTCCGGAGAAACACGCATTAAACTCGAGCGGCTCTTAAAGGGCACGTCGCAGTGACGCTTAGAGGATTGATGCCAGACATCAATGTCAGATATACGATTACATGTTTATGAACTCAAAGCAGTTTAGGAATGATTCCACTCGTCAATGTGCAAATAGCATCATAAAAACAACACCAGACAAATTCACGTTAATATCAATTTATTGTAATTTAAATTGCTTCACGTTTATTTTTCCTTCCACGTTTTCTCCCTTCAAACCACAAACGGGTTGATTTCAGTCATTAATATGTTTCGAGATGTACTGGAAAAGTCCTCTCAGCAAAACCACTTTGATCCAACAACCTGTTTCACAGTCAACATATACATACACAGATGGAGGCAGACAAGAGTCCGTCCATCTCAACGCCTCACTCCAGACAAACTAGGAGAGCCTCCTTTACCACCATACATGGATCTGATGAGTTTAACCTGCCTGTGGACTTGCTTTTGCAATATTAGCTCTAACATTCAACATTATAATGGGATCACTGTCCAAAGATCATGAAGTAACATCACACCATATCTCACAAACAAGCCAGTCCATTCAATGGTACAATCTCATTGGCCCTCCAAACACTATATCCGACATCCTCCATACATTAGAAGTTCTGCATGCACTGTTTTACTTTAAACCAAGCATAAAGTAGTAGGTTATACAGAGAGAGATATCAGAGCTGGTGTTTCTCGCTTGATTTCGGAGTTCATCAAGTTCCTCTTGGTTCTTCTTGGATATCTCTGAAGGTGTCTGTGAGAAAACAGCCTTGGCAATGCACAGCTGAGAATCTGCTGAAGGCTCAAATGCTCTCTCTTCATTGTCAACACACTTTGAAGCATCCCACACGTCCCAAGATCAGAGAACACTCCAACATATATATATATATATACACACATACACACACATACACACACACACACATTAGTGTGCACTCAGCTTCAATCTACACAGAAATACAGCAAAAGCAGCTGCCATGTTTCCTCCAAAGTTCTCCACGTCTTCATTGTAAAGAAGAGTCTTCCATCGTTTGATCACTTACTGCACCTGCTTGTCCTGGAGAGTTTCAATAAATGCACCCTGCCTCTCATTGCTCAAAATAATAAACGATTTAGTTCTTCCCAAAAGATTAGTGATTGTAACCCTTTGTAATTAAATCAAGTTTGTTTTTATTGTCTAAGGTTTGAGTTAAAAGATGCTTATCCGAGCGAATAAGCCTTTAAATCTTTTTTTTTTTTTTGGTGTGTTTGTGTACAAAAGTGGCAATATTACCAGCGCGCATCCCATTCAGACAATGCATACACACAGACTTATTAATACTCACGTATTAATAACCATAACGCACACTAGACCCCACAATTTTCTTGCTTTTAAAAATGTTCACATCCTTTACAACCAGATGCTTGGAGAAATTTTGAAAAATGTTGTCGTGATGACATCCAACATGGTATTGCGATGCATGCCGTCCACTCCAGATCCAATTTCTACAATTAAATGTCAGGTCTATTCTGTTCACATTATCAAAATGTCGATAGTCATAATTACTATAGACAACTGTGGACACAATGCTTCAACACTTTTAGATACTATATATTAATATTTATATATATACACACACAATAAAAGATCCAATTGGTGGGAGATTGACTCTAAAAGTCTATGGTTGCGTCCGAAATCGCATTTTTAATAAGTAACTACTTTGTTACCATTAATTTACCATACCATTTGTTCTATATAGTATGAATGTAATCCGGATGCGTTACATTTGTCATGTTGGCATGGTCATGTGACCTTCCAGTGTCAGTTGTGTCACCATTCATAAATCCTCTCCCGGGCCTCATGGGATAGTAAATCGTCCATTAGATGCACACTTCAGAATATCGCGGTTAGTAGTAGGTCATCTGGGAACTTTTCGCCTGCTGTTTCATGAATACTGTGATTTTGGACATACAAATCTTTTCGCATATTGTTTTCGCCTACTGTGCTCCAGAGATATATGCGACTTCGGATGCAGCCAATGATTTGTAAAGGTAGCCTTAAGGCTCGTTCACAATAAGAACGATTATTATAACGATAGCTCTATTAGCGTCCACACCAACAGACGATAACGTTCTGTTTATTATAAGCTCGTGCTGCAATTTTGTCTTCTGCCACTTTAAATGCTTGCGCTCATTAAAGCAGGATGGATTCTGATTGGCTGTTTTGAAAGTGATTTCAACGATATCGTTCCTCTGTGCCGTTATTGTTATAGCTGTGATGTGGACTCTTCTTTTAAATTTAGAATGACTTTTAAAACTATATCTTTATAGTTATCGTTCTTTGTGTTAACGAGCCTTTACATCTCAAATGTGACTGGATAACATTTAAATACAAATGTATTTACTACATTAATTTCATGCATTGGAGCAACTCCCATAGACGTAAATGTATTCATAAAGTCTGCCTGACATAAACATTCTGTGTTCATACTGTCGTGTGTGCATGTACGAATTCTCCCCGTCGCAAAAAAGTAGTCGCGCATCACCCCTTTAAGACATCTTAAAGGCAGTGGTGATGTTCCGATGTTTTTTTTTTATTATTATTAAAAAAAACAACAATGAGCAAGGAGAAACGAAAGCAACAGGACAAGTAAAATGTGCTCTCGCTCGTATTGCAACGGCTTGGACGAATTCAACTAGCGTTAAAAACACAGAAAGAAAGCGAGCCTGACCTCTCTTACTCGGCTCCCTTAAGAGTAGGAGAGGTGGGATCCATTGGAGATGTGCGAGGTGACCGAGGTACTTCGGCTGAGGACTCCGTCTCCACCACCAGACCCTCCCGGACCGCCGCCGGATGCGGTTCTGCGAAGGGGCTGCGGGCTGTTCCTCAACGCCATCAGGCTGGGACCTCGCACCACCAGCCCTCCTCCGCCTCCTCCGTACACTCCTTGAGAGGATGACGACTGGGCGGAAGAGGGCGACAGCGAGATGGAAGGTGGTGCGGGAGGAGGAGGAGGAAGGAGAGCGAGGGACTGGGAGGAGGAGCGGGAGGGAAGGTGGTGGGAGAAGATGTGGGGGTGCGCGAAGTCCCCCCTGCTCCCGCCGCCCCACTCCTTCTCTTTCTCCCGCTCCCTCTCTCTATCCCTCTCTCTCTCCCTGTACAGCTGCGGCGTGCTCTGGTGATGGTAGTGCTGGGGAAGGTGGTGGCGGTTGTGATGGGAGGACGAGGAGGATGACGAGGATGATGACGAGGACCGGGAGGAGTGGTGGAGGGGCCCGTCTCGAGCTAATCCCAGGGCGTGGGACGAGGAGGAGGATTCGGCCCTGCTGGGAACCCTGCGGGAGTGGGGTTGCGGTGCCCCACCGTGGCTCCAGTGGCTGGACAGACGGGGGGTCTGGCTGGATGGGTAGCCCTGTTTGGGATGGGCCTCGGAGGGTATGCCGGTCAGAGCCAGGCTGCTGAAGCCCAGGCGGAGGCTCTCGGAGTCGAAGGCCTCGATCTCGGACGC
This sequence comes from Sinocyclocheilus anshuiensis, assembly GCF_001515605.1. Taxonomy (NCBI): domain Eukaryota; kingdom Metazoa; phylum Chordata; class Actinopteri; order Cypriniformes; family Cyprinidae; genus Sinocyclocheilus; species Sinocyclocheilus anshuiensis. The sequence goes on from NW_015542451.1 coordinate 2,074,805, forward strand.
CTGGCGCTCCAGGAGAGACCGGATACGCTCCGAACGCTCGTTCTGCAGGGCCAGCATATCCTCCTCGATCTGGAGAAACAGATCCACGGATGTCAGAATGACACTTTTAGGAGAGTGGTCCTCAACTGGTGGGTCGTGAGCACAAAAGTTGCTTCTGATTGAATGTTCAATCTGATTCCAGTGCAACTTATAATCACGCTCAGTTAGGATAGCAAAGTCGGATTGATTTTCTAAATGCACATTTTAGATCTTAATGTGAACAATTACATTTTTAAAAACCGTTTTACCCTTGTAATCTTTAATCAAATTGTCATAACTAGATCTTCTGGTGAAAACAGACTTCACTGGTGGCATATACAAGAGTTCTTCAATTGTTTAGTCATCTTAAACTCTGTTTCTACAAGCTTGTGTTCATCTGCCTCCAGTTTTGAGTGCAACGCCAACATCTCAAAATCCAATCAACAACCGATGCATTAAACCAAGTCCCCACCCTACACATACTTCTCTTTAATTACAACTTTAACTTCTAGTTTTCTCAAGAAATTGTGCGAGTTTAATTGGCACAAATTCATCACTTGCATAATATCACTGGCAAAAACACAACCCAGACTATATTGAATATGGGTGCACGTGGTTTAAACATGGTTTGTGCCACCCACAATGTGTTTTTTTAAATGAATTATTGAATTAATGAATCATTACTGGTTGTATAGAGCATGAAACCATTAGCAAGCCTGTTTAGTGTTTCAAAACAAAGCAACAGGATTTAAAACATATCAACAAATGACCAAATCTAATGGGAATGCGCCAATATTAACATTCTAGCCGATACCAATTAGCCAATAATATGTTGTTGGGCAAATAACCAAAAAAACTAAATCTTAAATTAATCATCTTAAATGCCACAAGTGAATATAGACATTACAATATTAGAATGAACAGTATAAAATAATGGCTAAATTAACAGTTATTAATTCATTTACCACTTATTAAATTATTTGTGTTGTTTAAAAGTTAAAGATAAAATTCATCAGTGTTAGTAAATTTATGTTTTAAAAATAATAATTTTAAGCAAGTGTTAAATGACAGGAAAGGTACTTTAAGTGTAAAAATTGAAGAAATATGCATAAACAACTAAACAGTTTTATTAGGAAAAAAATGTAAATTAAAAAAAAAAATCAATCGTTTTAAATGCCAAAAGTGAATATAGACATCCCTTTATAATTGTATAGAATAAAATAACTGATATATATTTTGTCATTAGATTATATTTACCTGTGTTACATTATTTTTGTTTTTTAATTAATTTTAAGTTAAGTCTTAAGTCGCTTGGGTATATTTTTAGCAATAGCCAAAAAAACATTGTATGGGTCAAAATTATAAATTTTTCTTTTATGCCAAAAATCATTAGGATATTAAGTAAAGATCATGTTCCATGATGATATTTTGTAAATTTCCTACCGTAAATATATCAAAACTTAATTTTTGATTAGTAGTATGCATTGCTAAGAACTTCATTTGGACAACTTTAAAGGCGATTTTCTCAGTATTTTGATTTTTTTGCACCCTCAGATTCCAGATTTTCAAATAGTTGTATCTCGACCAAATATTGTCCTATCCGAACAATGTACCATACATCAATGGAAAGCTTATTTATTCAGCTTTCAGATGATGTATAAACCTCAATTTCAAAAAATATGACCGGTTTTGTGGTCCAGGGTCACATATATATGCATGAACAATTAAATATTCAATACCAACCAATATAGATGAATTTGAAAAAAATCTCTAAAATCAGCTGACAGGATAATTTAAATGGTACCGATACATAACATGCAACCCAAAAATGAATTCAAGGACATTTTAGAGTTGCAACTTGATGCTTAACCAGTCGAGAACCACTGCTTCAGTTTCCATTTGTCTACCAACATGGCCATGGATCCAGTCAGCTTTTACCCTTTGTTCCAGCAGCGCTCTGCGGATGGACACTCTCTGCTCCAGGTCTTTCACCTCCCTCTCGTGCTGGGTGTCGGTGTGCATCTTGATTTTGCTCTGGTACGCATTGAGCAGCTCCAGCTCCTGCTGTAGCTGCATCCTCAGCACCTGATACTCCGCTTCCTGCGTCTCGTCCAATCGCAGCTGGAGAGAAACGGCACAAAACGGCAAAGGTCAGTGAAGCAGGGGAACTCAGCTGCGGCTGCTGGGATCAGATGTAGGGTGATATACCTCACCATGTAGTGTGTTGAGAGTATGTCATTGATGGTGTAGGTCTGAGTGAGGGTTTTTGTTGGTCAGAGTGGGATGGGAATTGTGATTCATGTGTCCTTGCCTTACTCACAGCCTGTGTGGACAGCATGTCGTTGATGGAGTGGTCGTACTGCTCGGCCAGAATAGCCAGCTTACGAGTCTGCTCGTCTTTCAGACGCTTCAGCACGGCCTTGTGGTCCGACTTCGGGGTGTTTTCCAGCAGGTGGTTCCTCAGAGCTTTATACTGACGCGTTTGGATCTTACACGTGTCCTGGAACTGACGCTTAATCTGCAGCTCTTTGGACTACAAGAACAGGGAAGAGGGTGGTAACAAGATTCGAAAACAGACGGATATGAAAGACAATTGTGATGTCAGTTACAGATTACTTTAAAATGTCATTTATTTTAATGTTGCGTGTGAAAATCAGTTTTTGTAAATTCAGAAATGTTGGTATTTTTATTTAGAGAAAAATTTAAATTTATTCATTTTTACCTAATAAAACATTTTAGGCAAGTAAATCATAGTGTATAATTCCTCGAAGATCTAATTTGAGGTGCAGCAATAATAAGAATTCATAAGAAACATGCTTGAAGTAAAAAAGAATAAAACAATAAATTAAAGCAGCAGCATCAGGACTATATGAATGAAAAACAAAACTGAGATGAAGAATTCTGACAAAATGACTTAAAATAACAAAATATAAAATGAACCAAAGGACAATGATTATAATAAAGAAAATTTATTTCAGAAATGTTTAACAGAAATCTTTGCTTAAACATCCATTCATGCACAAACACACAAAATGAGGATGAAACGCACACACAAAGGCCTTGAAACAGACACATAAAATAAACATTCCTCAAATAATAATTAAGACAATCTGTGATTTGGTTAAAAAACAAAAGGGAGCACAGCATTTGTAAACATTAAACAACAAGACAAAAAATGAACAAATAACACCAACTTAAAATCTTAAATAGCCAATAACTGGAACAAATATGGCTAAAATTGAAATGCACTCTTTCCAAGTCCCTTTGATAATCTTAAGATTTCTATGAAGACCTTTTAGTATTTGGTGAGCGTTTACAGAGCATTTCAAATAAAGATGATTTGTGTGCAGTGCAAGCTTTTCTTATTCAATCCAACCATCAACCTCTTCATTTCTTGCGTTACAACTCCGTTTTAATCTTTGGTTGTCAATCTGCATACTTCCTGTCCAACTTTACATTACGATGATTGTCATAATGGCTTCTTATTATAGCCTTTAATGTGCATTAATAGAGTACTAATAAATATAAAATAACAGTGCCATGCAAACGTTGAAAAACTAGGGCTAACTTGAATAAATTGCTTCATCTAAACAGGCTAGACCTCTCTTCATAAGGATATGATCAAAACACTTGTTTACATGGTAAATATGATCAGATCATTGCCTCTAGTGCAATAACACATATATTTTTCTAAAACCAGTATATAATATATCCCCAACTCCACCAGTCTACAAAGACATGTGCTCATATACCGTTGAGTAAAAATTGTTTTTGGTGCTAAACTATCTCAAGTATATGAACTTCTATGTGCCACAAAAGCACATCAACCTCCCAATCTCTTTAATAATACAACAGGATCCTCTTTGATATTTTCATCTAAATAAAACTGCATATCTCATATACTGAATTTATAACATGTCACCCACATTTCGGAGTAAATATTTCACCTAAAGTTATGAGATTGACGTTTAATTTAACATACAATAAAGTGGCCGAAACTGAATTAACAGCATTGTTCATCCATCTGATGGTGGAAAACCCCCAGATTATGTGGTAGAGTGAACTAACAGCACACTATTCAAAATGATTCACTAACCCTAACATATAATATATAACTGCTGCAAGTGATTTTGGCAAGGATGTAGATTTTACTTTGCTAAATATTTCAAGCATTTGATTGCCATTTATGAGGTCCTGCCTCGAAAATTTCCAGTGAGAGGACTCTCTAAATTTCTTTTTAAAGTTTTAGCTGCTTTTAGTTGCTCTGAAGCTTTTGAAATAGTACGAAACACTGATTTTGCAACAATATGCAGCCTAGTTTCTATTTCAATACAAAAATTATTTGAGAAGTAGGAAAAACCATTGGCGCTTCATCTAACGAACTTCTATTGCACTTCTGGAAGAGTAAGTTTGTAGTGTTGTTTTTTGGGAGATCTATAGTGTAAAGCATTGTATTATGATCCACTTTCACAGTAGGCACAGTGAATTAATTTAGCATTTAACATGCATGGCTTCATTGAAAGGCCTAAGGTCATTTTCACAGACAGCCATTTTGGTTTCGCAATATATTACAATTTCATTGTTGAAATTAAGACGCCCTTCAAAACAAAATAAAAACTAAATCAGGATTGCACACACATGGCTTCAACAATCACCATAACACATATAGCTCTTGCTATTTGAGAATAAAATAACTTGAGTAAAAAAAAAACAAACAAAAAAAAACTTTTACAAAAAGCACAATAATCGACTGAAGCTTTCCATTCACCTGTGCTGACAGTGAATGAGGGAGTTGAAATAAAACCGTACATCAATCTTAAAGGAACAGTTCACCTAAAACTAGAAATTCTGTCATTTACTTTCACCCTCAGGTCGTTCAAAACACATAAGGCTTTGGTTAATCTTCGAAACACAATTTGATATTTTTAAATGAAACCTGAGAGATTTCTGTCCCTTCATTGAAAGTCCTGGTAACCAAAACTTAGAAGAACAAAAAGTTCATAAAGGCATTGTAAAACGAATCCGTATAAAATCGAGCCGTTTAATTCAAGTCTCGTGAAGAGATATGACCGCTTTATATGATAAACAGATTTAATTTAGGCAAAATAATCGACATGTATACATAGGGCATATCAAATACACACAAACACAAATGTGAAGCAAGAGAACCAATGAGGTTCTATGTTTGATTCGCTTTATGTATGTGTGTGTATATGTGAATACAAGCCTAAATTAAAGCGGTCCATCAAATCTGTCTATCATCTAAAGGATGATGGACATGCTTTCTTTTTTCTTTTTAAATGGAGAGACTGAAACCTCTCAGGTTCCATTAATTCATTTGTGTTTCGAAGATTAACCACAGGTTTTATGTTTGTGAAACGGTCTGTGGGTGAAATGTGATTCATTTTGTGTGAACTCTTTCTTTAACAGAATACTTCCCTGTAAAAACAGGCACATAAAGTAGTGCATGTGAGCAAACGGGCTAAAATAAATCAGCCGGAAGAACAGAGAGAAACACAAAGAAAGATGGATGGATGAATGGCATGTTCATGCTCACATACCTCCCTTCCTCCGTCTCAATCTATCTCCAAGGCACCATCTTTCCTTTCAAACTCCTCCCTGAAGGGGTTCTCCTCAACACACTCTCCCACCTCCCCTCTTCCCTGTACATCCTCTCTCTCCTCCTCTCCTTCTCTCTCCTCTCCCTCATCCTCTGTTCCCTCACGGGTCTAGGCAGGAGAACCGGCAGTTTGCTGGGTCTCTCTCTGCGCAGCAACCCGAAGGCCTGCAGCCGTTTCAGGTAATTCTGCGGCAGCTCCTTCAGCAAACACTTGGCTAAACGCAGCACTACGGAGTTCGCAAGGTCCGTCAGAGTGCCGAGAGGTCGGCGGACAAACCGCCGGCCCAAAAGCAGGCACCGTGCGAACAAAACCGAGGACTTGCTTTTGGCCTGATACTCTGCACGAAGGCTTTTTAAAGGCACAGGGATTCTGGACTGCCGCCCGCCCCAGTTGCGTCCGGCTTTAGGAAACATATCGTAGAGGCTGCGCTCGGTCAGGCCGCCAAGAAGCGACTGGCACACGGTGAAAAGCGGCTTCGGCAGGCGGAAGAGAACTCGCATCCAGAGGCGACTGAGTTTGCGTGGGGTGTTTTGGAGGAAAACCCTGGCCGGATGTACAACCAGGACCACCACAAGGTAGAGGGTGAGGAAAATTGAAGGCGAGCTGAGAAAAGACGCCGAGATCAAGGCTACCGGGACGTAATAGAGTCCCAAGCTTAAAGACAAACCCAGACTGAACAGGCCTGAGCCCCAATACGTTAGCAAAAGGTACGTGGAAAACGAGAGTGAGCAGCAGGAACGCAGGAATAGGTAGGAAAAGAAGAGCGCCAGGAAGGCCAGCTCACCGGAGAGAAGGATCGAAGCGAATGAAGGAAGCGGAGGAGAGCGTCTCAGGGAAAGCAGGAAGACGGAGAGGAAAAGGAGGGTGAGGACAGACGGCTGCATGGCAGCAGAGAGCGAAAGAGCGAGGCAGATCACGTGAGAAAAGAGCGAGTGAAGGGAAGGTTGGGAAGAAGAGGACGGGGAGGGAGGCGTGTAGACGGGCGGAGGCTCCAGCTCTTCTAATGTATCTGGGAAGTAGAACTCAGAGAGTTCGTCTATGTCACGCTCATGAGGGCGGCACTCAAAAGAAGGGCCATGCATTAGCTCTGACGGACATCCGTCGGCCACACCCCTATCCTCTTCCTCACACTCTGATTCGCTACCGTCATCCCAAGGAAGTCCTTCTACTTGTCTGGGATCGGTGTCAGTTTTGTCCTCAACCTGTTGCTGTTCATCTAACTTTTGTTCTTTTGCACTTTCCTCGGAATTGTCAGCTGATATCTCCGCATCGTCCACTTTTCCTTCACTGTCTATCATTTCACATTGCTCAGTAAATGTCTCTTCAGTGTCATTTCCTTCAAGAACTTCTATTTCATGCTTCTCTTGCTCAGCTGTCTCTTCAACAGCACCAACCGGCTCTATCTCATCCCCATCTCTACTCCCTTCGTTCAACTGTTCCTTTAGCCCCACCCCTTCCATTTCAAGCCCCTCCCCTTCAACAATCCCCTCCCCCTCCATATGAGGCTCATCCTCTTCAAATTCAAGCCCCTCCCCTTCATCATTCTCCCTCTGAGGTCCCTCCCCTTCTTCAGCATTCTCCGTGAGGTCACAGCCACTCACTCTCAGGCTCTTGGGCTGCTGGCGGACTTCAACGGCGTGCTTTTGCCGCAACTCTTGCTCACGCCGTTTGTTGTACTCCATCTGGTTAGTGAGCTCGGTCTGGTGCTGCGTCCGGATCAGGTCGGCCCGCGTGCGCTGCACCAGAGCCAGCTGCCTGAACTCCAGCTCCTGAGTCGACTCGTGATGGCGGAGCAACATGGCGCATTCCAGGTCCTTCAAAGTCTGTTTCTTGTTCAGATCCTATGTTGGGACAAGCACAGGGAAAGAAAGGATGCAGAGATGGAGGATGGTGGTTAGAAAAGCATCAGGCAACTGTGGACAGGCATTTAATTAGTGGTTTTCACTGGGATGGTGTTATTTACGAGCTTCCTTTGGAAAGTGTTGGCGGTGTGGAAGTCATTCATTCGCAGTTGTGAGTAGGCGCATCTACGTCAGACCATGATTATCATAATTGCTGGCGTGTTGAACATTGGCCATATGTGCAGTGTTTTCCATTAATTACCTAGACCAGGGGTGTCAAACTCAGTTCCTGGAGGGACGGAGCACTGCAGAGTTTAGCTTCAACCCTAATTAAGCACACCTGATCCAACTAATCAAGTCCTTCAGGCTTATTTGAAAACTACATGGTATGTGTGTTGGAGCAGGGTTGGAACAAAACTCTGCAGGGCTCAGGCCCTCAATTCCTGAGTTTGACACCCCTGACCTAGACTTTGGCCCAGCAATTTTATAATTAACCAAAAATATTTTACACTTCTCATTATAACATAAAAGATCTCTAATGTTGAGTTTTGCGACCGTTGCTTTGGCAAAGCATGTCAATCAAACAAATATTGAAACTCTGATATAGAATAGTGTGTATATCGAATTGCAAAATGCTGTGATTTAAAACAGTTTGATGTGCATTTGAGAACGCCAGTTATGCTTCTACATTGGCATAATTTCCAGCATTACAGCATTTCATTAGAAATGAGCAGCGTTTGTAAACTGGTTTACACAAAAATATAAATTTAATTTAGCAGTTTTCCACCAAAATAAAAGCTGGATTGTATAACTCCTTACAAGTGAAGAAATTAAGACTTAGGTTTTGTCATTTTACTACTATAGTGTGAAGTATAGTACTTTATACTAGGAAATATTTATAGTCTAGGAAATATTCTTATTTGTGACCCTGGACCACAAAACCAGTCTTAAGTCGCTGGGGTATATTTGTAGCAATAGCCAAAAACAACATTGTATGGGTCAAAATTATTGATTTTTCTTTTATGCCAAAAATCATTAGGACATTAAGTAAAGATCATGTTCCATGAAGATATTTTGTAAATGTCCTACTGTAAATATATCAAAACTTAATTTTTGATTAGTAATATGCATTGCTAAGAAATTAATTTGGACAATTTTAAAAGGCGATTTTCTCAGTATTTAGATTTTTTGCAGATTCCAGATTTTCAAATAGTTGTATCTCGGCCAAATATTGTCCTATCCTAACAAACCATACATCAATGGAAA
>NW_015542451.1:2083652-2095681 GCF_001515605.1 Sinocyclocheilus anshuiensis
CATTTAAAAAAAAAAAAACAAAAAAAAAATATATATATATATATATATATAAAAAAAAAAATCTTCCACAAAATCCTGCAGAAAAAAACAATGTGCCTGACTATGTAAAGCAGAGTTACCAGTTTGTCCTCACTCGTCCTCTGCAAATAAACAGTCATATGAAACACAAGCTGTATCACAGCAGAGCCATGCAAAAGTTCTGAAAACTAGTAACGCAGATCATTTCAAATGGCCACATATTGGCAGATTATTCACTTTGCCTGATGTATCGGTCAACTGGTACTTCTGTACCTCTCTCAGCAGGTCTTGCTCCATGTTGTGGCGAACTAGAAGCATCTTCCTCTTGTACTGGCGACATTGCACCTCGTAGTATTGCCTCTGTCTGCGTAGTAAACCCGCCTCCTCTTCTGCCTGGATTTGCTGGAGACACTCCTTCTGCTGAACTAGCCACTCTTGCTTCTCCCGCTTTGGTGTGGACTGGTTCTCATTGAGCTCCTGCACACAGGATGAAACGTTCAACACAACATCTGAGCAAAGCCACAGCCAAACTACCTAAACATTCACTGACGCACCTCTTTAAGTTGCTCTTTTCGCTGCCTGTACTGGCGTTTCTGAGACTCAAGCAGGCTGGTCAACTCCTTCTTCTGCTGGCCCAAGATATGCTGCTGAAACTTCTTCTCTTCTGTAAGACCGCCCTTAGTCTAAGGCAAAAGAGAAGGAGAAGTATAGAAAAGACATCTGAAAAGCAATCCGAAACCATCACGCATTGTCTCCTCCACTTACCTCTTTCTCCAGGATGGCCTGGTGCTTCTTACTGAGCTTGTCTGCTTCACTGCTGAAGTTGTTCCTCTGCGTCTCCAGCTCTTTGTCGAGCCTTAGCTGATGTTCGTCCATCTCTGCCTTCAGCTTGTTTTCCAGAGCCATCAGCTGTTTCTGATGCTGCCTCCTCATGCGTTTGTATCTGGACATCTGCTCTCTCAGCGCTGAGCCCTGCTCGTGCTCCTGGATCTGACGGGTCACCAAAGAGGCAGTGCGGATGGTGGCGAAGTGGTCCCGTCCTCTGCGTCGGCGACCCCCAGACGGGCCTTGCTGCTGGGAGTCCACCTCTGGCTGGTAGGGGTCGTCGTAGATGTTATCATGGTTCTGTGTGGGGACAGAGAGTGACAATTGAAGGAAGAATCATAAAAATAAATGTTTATTTATGTTTGAATAATGTTTTTTTTCTTTTAAAGATGTCTCTAATGCTCACCAAAGATGAAATTATTTGATTAAAAACAATAATAACAGTAATATTGTGAAATACTTAAAATGACTGTTTTTTTATGTGAATATATTGTAAAATGTAATTTATTCCTGCGATCAGAGCTGAATTTTCAGCATCATTACTCCGGTCTTCAGTGTCACATTCTAATATGCTGATTTGCTGCTCAAGAAACATTTCTGATTATCACAAATGTTAAAAACAGCTTTTTTTCTGCTTAATTTTGTGGAAACCATGATACACTACAATTTAAATGTTTGGGGAAATTAAGAAGATATGAAAAGTGACAGTAACGACATTTATAATGTTACAAAAGAGAGTTTTCAACATTGATATAAAAACCATCAATAATAAATGACCAACAATAATAACTGAGCAGCAAATCAGCATATCAGAATGATTTCTGAAGGATCATGTGACACTGAAGACTGGAGTAATGATGCTGAAAATACAGCTTTGATCACAGGAATAAATGATATTTTAAAATATATTCAAATAGAAAACAGCTATTTTAAATTGTAATACTATTTCACAATATTACTTTTTTATTTTTACAATATTGTTTTTTTTTATTGTATTTTTACTTTTTACAATATTGTTTTTATTGTATTTTTGAGCCGCGGTGAGCCTAAAAAAACTATGTTCAACAACATGAAAAAAAATCATAATTATTCCAAAGTTTTGTTTGACGGCAGTGATGTGTCGTTTCACCACGCGCAGCTCAAACAAAGCCATTAACACGTACCAGTGGTTTGTGCAGCACTGAGCTGTTAGAGGTCACTGTATGTTCGCCCTCCTGCATCATAGCCATCTCTCCGCTGTCATCCGAACCATCTGCAAGGCTGTTCACTGAAGAACTCTGGGAGCTGGCACTGATCGACATAGACGGCAGCGAATGGGAGCTCTCCATGCTGTTCACCGTGCCCATCCGCAACATGTACTGCTCTACATCCTGCAAGACACAAGACTGCGTTTAGAAATTAGAAATTAAAACAGAAATTACAGTTCCAGCAGGAGACTGATCGCCCAACTTTTTAACAGTCATTTTTGATACTAGCTGGAAACGTCCTTTGCAACAATCATGTAACCATGATTGATCCTATTTAGATCTGAGAACTCGCATAACTTTTGGCCTTTGATCCATGTTAGCTCATATGAGGCTATTTATCAATTGTAAAAGTGTGTTCTACAATATAATTGTTTTGCAATGCTAATGTGAACAATCTGCAAAATAAACAGTTGGGGGGGAAAAAAATCAAATGTCTATTATCATCTTGTATTAGTGCATTAGGTCTTAAAGTGACTGCAGCCTAATAAACCTGCTGCAGTCTGTATTGTTAATCAAACATCAAAAGACTCTTTTGATCTTGACTGAATAACATTATTAGCTTCAATAAATTAATTCAAACAGCGAATTTTGTTCTTGAAGTGCATCAAATTAAATTTGACAGAAAAAGATCTGAAAAATGTTATGGCACTGTTGTATTTGACCTATTGTTTGTTATTTGCATCTTTGTTCTTATTTTTAATAACAATTATAAAATTAAAAAAAAACAGGTTGTCACAGCTAGTAAATTTAAAAAGCTGAAAGAAAAAACGTTCATACATTATAAATAAAATAATTAGAGAAAATGCATTGTGGTGCATCGAATTGTAATCAAATCGTGACCATTCACACCTCTAATGTGTTCATAACACATTTTACATCCATATATTGACAGATTACAGTGGGGGGAAAAAAAAAAGGAAGCGGAACGGTTTTATCCATTGATTGTCTGAATTGCGAAGTGGTCTCCATAACAAGAGTTCAAGGGTAAAGATAGAAAAACATGAAAAAAAAGAAGAAAGAAAAGCCATTTCAGAGGCAAAACAAGTTATTACATTGGAAGAAACACTACAAAGAAAAACCTCTTTACAATAGCGGGCATTGAAAGTCATTCTTAAGTTCATATTGACTTTAAGGCTAGCTAAATCAGTGTCAATTTGCCACAACTACACAAATCACTCAAGCACAGTCAAGGTCAGAACAGAGCAAAAGAACAAAGACTCGTTTGAAACATGAGCTGACAAATGTCTGTAAAGACAGTCAATAGACAAAACTATTGACCAAACCCTAAATTATGTTTATGTCTATTGTTAAAACGCATTCTTCTCTGGTGCCACATAAGAGGACGGCAGATTTATTTATTGTACTGACCAACTAACACATTTGATATTTCCAAATATAGCTGTTCTACTGCGGTGTAAATAAATGAACTCTTTCAAAGGTATGTGATCCTGAAAATCAATCTTCCTTTTTTTTTTTGATTTGACAAGTTGAAAGGTCATCCCACCTCTTCCTCCTCTGTTCCCTCGGTGGCCGGGCCATTATGCGTTTCCTGGAAGAGGATCTTCTTCATCTTTCGGTATTGCAGGTTATCTAACTCCCTCACGGCGTCTTTAGTGCGTGCTATCAGATCCATCACCGCTGTCACCGGACGCTCACGGCACAGGAAGTGATGCTGGAGAAATAAAGCGGAGAGGTTTATTTCAAAACTGGAATGACTGAACACATGTTTAAAGAGTCTTAATGCTCCTCAAAAGACTTTTACTTTAAGCAGCACATCAGAGGTAGGTCTGTCCTGTGCGATCTTCTGCAGACAAGAGTCTACAAAGTTACGGAAATAATCCGACCTGAGAGGAAACAAAACATGGAAATTAGTGAGTAGTGCAAATCAAAAGGCAGCATCTTTTTAGGTCAACTGGACACAGAGTGAATAATGTAAAAGCTTTAGATAGAGTACTCAGGCACCAAGTCGAATCATGCATGTGAACGATCAAATGCAAATGCATAATATATATAATAATTTGTTCTATTGCTTTTATTTGTTCCATTTAGGGGTGGACGATAGACCAGTAGACACGATAAACTGGCAGAAATTTTACAACTGATTTTGGATTATCTGATTTTGCGTCATCATAAAGGTTTATCCTTTGCTCGCATTTTTAAGCCCAAGTTAAATCTTTGAAGCGAGTTTAAACCGTTCAAGCACAATGAGACACAAAAGAGCTGTCAATACGGGACTCACACTCCCTTTTGACAGACAATTTTCTGTGTGCAAACTGTACAAAACTATTTTTTTAAAGCTGTAAACAGAACGAGCATGTTGTATATTGGTATATTAAAGTATGTTTTACATTACAACTTACTATCAATTTCTGAACATTCGTTTATGTCTTAAGTGAATGTAAACAGTTCAGACGTACAGTATATCAGTATACTGGATCTGTGCATTCTGTCTTAAAGTGACAGCAGCCTAATATACATGCTGCTGTCTGCATCATTAAAGGGGTCATCGGATGCAAAATTCACTTTACAAGTTGTTTGAACATAAATGTGTGTTGGAAGTGTGTGTGTACTCAGCCATCCTGTAATGATAAAAATCCACCCAGTGTTTTTTTTTTTAAATCCCTATTTTAATATCCCCTTTCTCAAATCAGGCTGTTCTGAGATTCCCGTCAGAATGACATAGTTCTGCACAGGCCCCTCCCACGATAGTTGATTAACACTAGCGTCTTACCTTAGACCCGCCCTGAGTGAGCTGAGAGCTGTCCGCCATTGTGTCGACTCCGGTGCAGGGGAAGACAAGAACGTCTCCGATTAAGCGATTGAGGTGTTTTGTTGTTGGATGTAATAATGAATATAGCAGTCGTCATTTAGAGGGGCGGGGTCAGCAGAGCTCATTAGCATTTAAAGCAACATGGATTAGAATGGCTTGCTGAAAACAGAGCTGATTTTGACAGGGTCAAAACGCAGCAAAAACAACGCAGCGAAAACTTTACAGTAGATGGGAAACCGATTGCTCCCTCGTGACCTTTTGTAAACTGTATGACAAAGAACTGCACAGATACAGATATTATAACAATCTATTGATAAACACACACCTTGTGTCCTCTGTTTCTGTTTGAGTCTGCTCGCGCCACCGCGGTATGCAGATTGACGAGCGCACTGAAAGACGGGGAGGAGACGAAGTCTGCCGTCGTTGTCATATGAAATTTAAAGGGGACTGACTCTGAGGCGATCACGAATTTGTGTACAGTTTATGGAGCTAATCACTATAGCCCATTCTTCTTACGTCCATTTCGGAGAACCAGGACGAATATTTCAATCGATCTCTCAGGCATTTAAGTGGCACCGAAATCTGCGTTCTGATTCGGTTCTAGTACATACCGGTTACATAGGTACCGCACCGGGTTTCGGTACCCAACGGTATTGATTGTTATTGAGGATTATGAAACGTCAACATCCTCTTAAATTGTGGCGCCATGACCCCCTTATTTCCACCAAAAATAATTACTATGATATTGTTATTGTGAAATAGATTTACTCATATCATGATATAATACCTTGGTCATATCACCACCCCTAGTTTTAGTAATAAAAATAAATATTACTAAAAAATATTTATTTATTAAATTAAGACATATTTCAAGGCTACATATGCAATATTATATTATATACAGATATTTCTATATACACTATTTCTGTATTAAAATAGCTTTTTATAAGAATTTTAACAGCATATAGAAAATTGTTTTAAGCCTTGAAGTTTAAATTTCTGCAATCACTAATCAAAATGTCTGAGGAATATCAATACAGCGCTGCCTTGGAAACACGGTAAAAAGCAAAAGATTTTTGACTGTGGATGAGGCTTCTCTGGTTCCCTACCAGTGATTGGACTGCAGGACTGGGCTCTCGTTCTGGGCGATGTGGTATAAGGCACTCATAGCATTCATATTAAACAAGGGAGGCTTTCTCTCCGCTACAATCAAGGAAAAGGAAACAAGCAAGCAGTTAGCTGCAAGGCTTCCATTGTAAGCATATTACTGTAAACAATTTAATATTATTGTCTGGTAATGAACAACAAGCCACAAACACTAAAAAAAGGTTTATTTTCACACCATGTACTGGGTGTTCACTTTCAACAGGCTTTTGCACATCCGAGATGACTCACCAAGCTCTATGCAGGTGATGCCGAGTGACCACACGTCAACCTTCCCATCATACTGCCCTTCATCCATGGCGAGGATTACCTCTGGAGCCATCCTGGAAACAGAGCACAACTCAGTCATAACTGTCCTAACAATAACCGCCCAGATCATGTCATTAGACTGATCTTAAGTGTGAGTAAACCATTTAAAAACCATGTAAAATTAAATGAAAGCATATGAGTATACTTCTGGCAAATATGTTGTTGTAATGAATGGGAAGTGTTTTTGTACCAGTAAGGTGTGCCCACAAAGGAGTTGGCTGGAGCAACAATGGAGGCGGAACCAAAGTCTCCCAGTTTGACCTGGCCAGGCTCTGTCAGTAAGATGTTACCTGCTTTCACATCCCTATAAAAGGAAGAAACATATTTTCTTTGAATCTTTAATGTTGTAACTGTAGGGGACAGCCAAAAGTACCCACAAAATCTCAACACTAATTCATATAGGCCATAAATCAGAATGTATTTGTGTTACACTCTTAAAAATAAAGATTCCATAAGGGGGGCTTTCACAGAGATGCCATAGAAAAAGCATTTTGGGTTCGCCAAAAAACCCTTCAGTGAACAGATCTTAAAAGAACCATTTCTTCTTAGTGTGAAGGACATTTTAATAATCTGAAGAACCTTTTTCCACTTTTAAAACCTTGTGTGGAATGGAAAGAGCCTTCATGGCAAAAAGTTCTTTATGGGACCATCAATGCAGATAAAGAGTCTTAATCTTTAAGAGTGTAGGGATGTGCGTTATGGGATGATTTTGCCACAGAAGTGGCAAAAAAAGCTGCATTTAAAGCAGCATTTAGATGTATTTACACAAAAATTACAACTGCATATATTATGCTATGAGATTAACGTTTTAAAAATAATATTTTGCATATTGAAATATGTACTGATTTTTTTTTATATGAAACTAAACCACCAGTAGGTGGCGGCAAGTCACTGCCTTCATCAGTGAGTAACTGAATCATTAATTCAACCAATTCTTCAAATGGCTGATTCATTCAGAAAAAAAGCAAGTGACTGATGGTGCATTCCAAACGGGATATATCGCCCTCCGAAGAGCACTTCGGAGTGAAAACAATCATGGCCGCCATATTGAAGGGTCCTTCCAAACCGAAGTGCTCAAAACTGGCCACTTCAAAATGCCCTTCGGAATGAAGGATTTTGAAGGGTACAACTGATGGACACTTCGGGCTCCCATGATCCTTTGCGCAGATACTTTGCATGATGACGGCGCCGCCAGGTGGGCACGTGATGATGACGCAGAAGGGCACTTCAAGAAACAGTTGTTTGGTCCCCTACACCCTTCAACCCTTCGAAGCTCTCACTCCGGAGGGTAAACCCTTTGAAGGGATTAGGGCATAGGGATAAGCCCTTCCGAATGGAACGCAGGGTGAGTTTTGAGTGACTCATTGAATCATTGATTTGTTCATAAAGACAGATTCATTCAGTAAAAAAACACATCTGTGTTTTATTCAGTTCTGTTGCGACTTTGTTTGGAACTATTTCACTGAAATTAAGTAAAAATGTACAATATTGTGTCTAAATGTTAATCTCAATATTAACTTCTTGTTTTCAGAACTGTTCTCAATCAATATCACATTTGGAATTATGCTGACATTTGGTAAAATAAAAGCATGCTTGTATGATATATTGCTTGCTTGATTAATGTCAGCTTCCACATCATTAAAACGAGAAATACGATATTGTAGACAATATGTATCGCACACCCCTAATTTGCCCGATGCTTTTTTTAGAACCAAGAATTGAGCTGCTCTGTACCTGTGAATCATGTTGTGCGAGTGGAGGTACACCAAGCCCTGTAATGCACCATGGGTAATTGCTGCAATCTCCACTTCCTGTAATGGTTTCTTGTGCACTGAGGGAAAGGGGAAGAAAACAGTGGGATCCTGTTTTTTTGATTCTGCAAACTCCTAGCAAACATCTGCATCATTTTACACTTCTGCATCTGACCAAACAGCTCTAAACATCCACATGCTCCCTGAAACAACTCACTCACCTTCCAGCAGATCTGAGGCCGAGCCCAAACAGTATTCCATCACCAGCTAAAGAAAAGTAGGACAGGAAGATCAATGAGTGGCAGACACAGAAAAGAGAAAGGTGGAGATAAAGAAAAGGTATAATTGCTGTTAGCAAGCGACAAGTGGTGCATGTAGGGCTGCTATTGTAGCAAATGGAAACAATGTTAGCGGGTCAGTACATTCTCTTCCCTGAACGAGGCTTTTGAAAAGAGTTCAGCCTCCCTCCTACACACAGAAACACTCACCCATGCTGTGTGTTCGCGCAGGTAGCAGCCTCTGTACTCCACCGTGTTGGGGTGCCGCAGCTTTTGAAGGAACTTAACCTCTTTGACGATATCCTGCCATTTCTACAGCAGGAACGAGAGAACAATTAAACAATCAAGGGACTATTCAGCCCCTTCGGTTCAAATGCTGCATTTCTGATCTATGCGAGTGTGGGAAACATAACCAGAAGTTTCTTTCAAATGTATTGTGGTGAGATTGCAAATGAGGCGTGAGGTGTTCAAGTGTTCTGCGGCACAGTGAAGGGAGTAGTTTCCACCGTTTAAATGGCACAACCATCTATTTTAGCCAGAGAGACGCAGCGTGATTTGCATAATTTGAATACAATGCTGGGGCTCACAAAGAACAGAACTTGGTAACATGCCGGTAACAGTATTCTGTGACCGCATATGAACTCTGTTACAAAACACAGTGAGCTGCTTTCCTATCTAGTGCCTACACAGGCAGCATCCTAACTATAACCTCATAAGAAAGCTATATGAAATGCTCTATATAGGCAATAACTCAACTCACGATAGAGTGCACTTTTTTCAGTGAATTTAAAGTTTTCGTTGAAATTGCAATTTTCCCCAAATTGTGTAGCCCTAGTTTGAGTGAACATGCATACTAGAGTATACTTTAAAAAGCGTTTGCATCAAAACTGCAGGCAGCATAATATTCTGCCAACACTTTCAAACATCCTTTGTGTCAGACGTCTGCCTATGATGCCTAAAAATGCTTTCCAGGTAGGCAGCTCAATAGGTTTTGGAACAGAGCCATCATCTTACATAAAGCCACCTGCACGATGTCCGAGATTTCTCGCAGACCAAATTCCAGCAGAGACGCATTGCTTTGTTTAACCAAAAATGTAGGAACACTTCTTGTTTGTGTGATTGTGTTCACCTCATTAGACTGCTTGCCACTGTAGGACATCTTCTTGATGGCCACCACCTCATTGGTACGGATGTCATGGGCCTATAAGCAGCGTGCAAATACATGTGAGGAGTGGAAAACAGAGGCACAGATAGTTCACTGTTCACTGAGCTGTGCTACAGCTCTGAATGTCCTAATGGCCACTTACAAAGTAGACGGCTCCGAAGCTGCCATGGCCGATCTCCCGCAGGTCTGTGAAGAGCTTCTCAGGATCCTCCTTGTAAAAAAGTTCCGCCACCTCTGGGTCCTTGAGACTCCCAGCCCGCGCACTCGACGGCATAGCCAGCGCCTTCACACACGCAAACAAAAGACAGTTTGCACATTAACATCAGAGGAAACAGAAATGGAGTGAACACCCTAAAACACAACCATTAGGAGAAACTAAACGGGACAAATCAACTGTAAAGCATGAACCTTAGATACAGCAAACAACTCAAAAATCTAGGATACAGCTGAACACTTCATGTGAGCAGAAATGCTGATTCAAAAGAGCAAGTCCTATATTTCTTTAACAAATCATTAATAAATTATTCCAACAACCAATGATAGAAGCATTTGTCTATCAAAAGTGCCCAAATATGGACCAGAATGGGCATCTGACCAAAATTAATCAAAGCTAGGAACCCATTCGAATGCTCTGTAATTTGCATACATTGTGACGTTACCCAAGTCCTTTAACTAGTAGGGCTGGGTGGACCATCGATTTTTTTTTTTTTTCAATCGATCTTATTACTGAAGAACATAAATCAGTCCTTTAATGTATGGTGTTTTCTGTTGATGCATGAATACTAGGGCTGTGCGATATGGATAAAAAAAAAAAACCTATCGCGATTTCTTTGATCAATTTTGCAATTTCGATTTTAATCATGATTTTGACACACACAGACATGCTTTACAGTCAAATGCATCCAGTGTGAATTTGAAACATATTTCCAAAAGAAAACCAATTAGAGCTTTATCAAAAAGCTGTAACATGTCTCTAGAACAGACATAAGGCAAAATAATCACTAAGTAAAGGTGTAACAAAATGTCTCTAGAAAAGACATATGGCGGAAGAAAAAAAAATCCCGTGTCCAGGGATTTTTTTTGCCATGCATTGGTCGTAGAGCTCTTTGTGGCGTTGCCTCAGATGTTGAACTAAATTTGTTGCGCCAAGTTCACACGTACTCCGTCTGCAGTGCGTATACAGTATGTGTATGCGGTGCAGAAGCGCACTGCCGGACCGCAATCGCATGCAGTGTGAACGCTCTGATCCGTTAACATGGGCGCGGAAAAAATACGCACCACAGACGGAGTGTGTGAACCTGGCGTTACGTTTGTATGCCCGCCCGGTCTGTTCTGTTCTCGTGCTCCATTTAGGCGCGCTGCATTCTGATTGGTTCAGATAGCATACTGCGGGAGGTCGGGGAGCGCGGAAAATCGTGCTATAAAGCGATTTAGAAATCGCACAAGGCGATTTCGATTAATCGCACAGCCCTAATGAATACATCTCCCTAAATCACAGTAAACAATAAACAATGTCAAGTAAATGCTGCATTTATCTTAGAAAAGCCATTCAATGCCTATAAACTCAACTTAGCTGGAAAATTACATATTACATATTATATTATTACTTAACCTGCTAGTAAGGTCAGACTTGTTTTGTATTTTTGAATTAATGTCATGAAACAGTTGACAGTAGGCTTGCCGCGATAAGACGGTGCTGACGGTGATACCGTTGTTAAGCCGCAACACCGGTTATGTCACTTGCCCACCGCGGCACCGACCCCCACCGTCGTTTTGATATTTTTATAGTAATAAAAATAATTTAGTACAGTAAAAGAACAGACACTACAATTAAAAACTGAACGCGGCTGCTCAATGCAGCGTGCCGAACGACTTTTGATAAACTTTCTACGTTTCTTATTTATTTGGTTATATATTATACATGTTTACTTAGGGCCTATTTCCAGTTTTGTATAGGCTACCTATTTAAACTTTATGCAAGTTGTTATTTTATATTAGGCATAGCCTGCCCTATAGCATGGTGTATTTTTATTCGTTTTTTTAATAAAAGTTCTGTGTTTTATATATATCCTAAAGTGAGTTTGACGTTGTATTTTGTTGTTGCATTCAAGCAATTGACGCCGAACTGCCGCTAATTCAACGGTGTTTTTAAGCTATTTAAAAGCGAAGGAAAGTGAGGAAAAGAGGGAAAATTCAAACGAACTAAAAACGAACAATTGCTTTACCCCGAATTGCCTCTATTTGAAAGTTAAAGTAAAATGTGCACGCCGCTTTTGCAAGCTATTAAAAAGCGAAGGAAAGTGAGGAAAAGAGGAAACGCCCCTGCCCCCACAGTGAAACCGGTATTATCAGTGTTGTCACATGTCGATTAACCGGTGGGAAAATTTCCTCAACGTCACAACCCTAGTTGACAGCATATTTATTTTTCAACAACCTGGTGCAGAAGCGTATCATTAAGATGTTGAAATAATTTACATTTTTTGATACAACTCAGTATCATGT
>NW_015542451.1:2095997-2107540 GCF_001515605.1 Sinocyclocheilus anshuiensis
CCCGTTCTGCATGCACTTATGCCTTTGCTCACACAGTCAGTCCTGCCTGCAGCTAGACAGCAGCCTCTGTGGTCTCACATCCCTGTTTGGACCGAGCAACTATTCCATATCGATTTTTTGGAAGCTCTTTAAATGTGTTTATAAATGCACGAATGTGAGAGTGTAGTCTGCTTCTCTTGGCAGTCCACAGACACTTTCTTTGTTTCTCTCTTTCTTTATGTGTATATATATATATATATATATATATATATAAAACAATAATGAAATTTAATAGTTTGGGCTCTGTTGTTAATTTTAACCTTTAATATTTTAGTAATGTACCAACTGACTTAATTTACAGCATCAGTCAAGAGATTTTTTTTTTACGCACTATATCCGAGATGCATCCAAAATGATCAATACATAATAGAATCAAGAATTCTGAATCAGAATCATCGAATCATGAAACCTAACATATAAATAAAGATAACAAAATTAAATTAGGCTATTTTTGCATTTTTTTCACTTTGCATCTATTGGCTTATTTATTGACCAAAATGATCCAGGAATAAATATGTTTGCTGTATAAAGTATGCAAACAACTACGATTATACGTTCACTCAAAGATGTATTTTGGAGTCAGGTATTTTACAGTAATGAGACACCAAGTTTACCAGCCCTGCCCAATTGAAAGATCATGAACCCGAGTCTTCTTTATCCAGTCTGCTCCTGGGGCCAGTTGCATAAACTTAGCCTTTATGTTAAGACAGTGTCTTAAGTACAAGTTTGACCAACTAGCAGATAGTCTTATTTTTGGAATTAACTTGGACTAATCTAAGCTTTTATGTAACTGAATGAAAAAAAAATCATGACTAGTCTTAAAGTCCCCCTATAGTCAAATATTTTATCCCTTAAAACTTATCTTTGATCATCAAAATGAAAGGAGAATATACTCAGCAATGGTGTTGATTAATAGATTGGCACATAGTTTGTCTAAAAGCATATTAAAAACACCACAGACAAATAAACATCATAAAAAACTTGATTTTCACTACAGGGGGACTTTAAAGAAAAAATTTGATGACTAACTTGTAAGACCAGTCTAAGCCTTTTATGCAACTGGCCCCTGAAGTGTGCAGATATCTGTAAACAAGTTTCTGGAAAGGTTGACAAAAATGTATAATTATATGTATTATTAAAGAATTTGGACTCCTTTAATCTAAGGAGTGCACAAGTGGAAGAAATTCAACAACACTGTTATTCTAGAAGTGCTCATCAAAAACAATCAGTCCAGGAGCAAAACATATCATTCCATGAGATAGGCCTATCTTGCATTAGGTAAGGACAGTGTGCATGGCAGGATAGAAAAAAGGAAACCACTGCTCTCCAAGAACAAAGTGCTGTGGGATGACGTCTTTTTGTAGGCCAAAACCTGGAAACAAGTTCGCATATCAGCACTTCCACTTCCATTGTCCTGAAGTCAATGGGTTTTTTTTTTATGGGATTTTAGTTAAATGCCTGAAATACGGTCTGTGGTGAACACAAGCTCAAAATATTTTCACGTTTTATTCTATGACATACAATATAACAGCAATACCCTTAGTGTTTTTTTAATGCTTTTACCTGTCTTTTCTAGACAGTTTCTAACAAGTGTCTTAAAGTTACTACAGTAGTTGTCAGAGACATTAAAGGTGGGGTATGTATTTTTTTCAAAAACGCTAGAAAACTGAGTCGGGCCGAGAACCAAAACAAACTTGTAACCAATCAGTAGTAAGGGGCGTGTCTACTCATGATGGGGATGAGAGAGCGCTCAGTGCACAGGACGAACATTAGCCGAGCCTAGCGACGACAGAAAGATAGAGATGGCGGATTAAAAACAAGAGGAAAACGTCTGCGGAACAAAAGAAGGCTTACGATAAGGCAAGAAGCAGGACCCGTGTAAATATCGGATCAGTTTTCCAAAGCTAGAGAGAACTCAAGGAGCGGGAAGGCCTGCGATCGGACGCCGAGGTTGCTTTGTTTCTTCTAGATAAGTGAGTAACATTGGTTTTGCTTTGTTTCACAGAACTAATATATGCTGGCCTTTGCTTGAATATGCTCGTGTGTCATAGTATTTGCCTGGGTTGCGTACGTATATGTGTGGGGCGGAGCTATCAAAATAGGGGCGAGACCCTTTTGGGGTAGGGGCGTGTTTGTTTTGGTGATTTGAAATATCAACATTGGCTACCAGAAATCACTTACCCCACCTTTAAACATCATCACAGCGAACAGGTAAACTCACCTACTGACTAGTCGCATTCACAGCCTTTTTGTGTTTATAATCACATTCTTGCAAACTATTCCAACTCAAATGTTCATATAAAATGACTGAAAGAGTTGTTGGAAGTTTAACGGAGATGCGTTGAAATCATGTGACTGCGGTGTCGTTCCTTAACAATCTACGTTTAGCTTTGCACTTCATTGTATTTATGAAGACTATCATGATGAACAAAACATGTAAGAATCAAACTTTTGTTAGTCACGGATCTTATATTTTTATAATATAATAATAATCCAAAAGCCAATGGAAAAATCCAATTGGGTTTTTGTCAGGGGAATCAGGATGATGCAAACTTCTTACCCTACAAAAACGCCATCATCACTACAGAGCTCTAATGTTGCCAGTTTAAAGTGTGCTGATAGATTAGTAAATGAGCCAGAAGACAGATGAGACAGAACTTTTTGTTTTAAATGAGAAGTGTTATATTTGGCCTTCAGTAAAAGGAACCTCATTCATCTCTTTACCAAGACGGATTTGACTGTGAACTGAAGCTACACTGAATGTGAGTCTTTGCAGGATAATGACCATAAACGTTAAAGCTTTTAACCCAACAGAAATATTGGGAAAGGATCTGAAGAAACCAATTCTTGCATGGAAACCCATCAACATCATGGAGTTGAAATGGGACAAAATTTCTTCATGCTCATGTGCAGGACTGGGTTCACACCAAAGATGCAGTTTAAGTGAAAAAATAAACACTGTTTGTGACATTGATTTAATTGGGTTTTATGCATCTAGTTATACAACTCCGATGAAGATCAGGTCTCAACGTAGATCAGATTTATGCAGAAAACTCTTAAGGGTTCACGAACAGTCAAGTGCCACTATATAATGTAGAAGCAACAGAGTGCATTATATAAGAACAACTGAAATAGAGTGATGATCTGAACCAGCCACCATTGAAATGATTGTGTATGAATAATTGTGCTTGATTATGCATCATGTAAGAGTGTTCAAAAGCAGGACGCTGGACCAGACACCTGACTCAGAATTCAGATTCACACCTCTCCATGAAGCTCGGAGTCATTTTCATGTTAAGATTACACCTGTTTAACACGCATGCAAAAAGAGTCACCGAAAAGAGCAACTGCAGATGAAGTCTGAGAATTTACAATGTGTGCCAGAATAAAAGGAAGTATGACTTTCACATGAATGCATAATGCAGAATTTTTTTTCAGCCATTCTTGTTTCAATGTTAACCTTATAAAGCCTACTAAGATATTTGCTATGTGAAATTCTAAGGCCTCTAAATTATCAAAATTATTAAAACTAAGCTGAAAAACCTGTTGTACAGAATCTACCACATGCCTTCTGTCATCTGAGTGTCAGTTTATACTTTTTGGTAAGTAAAAGGCCGTTTTGTATAATTGTAAAAATGTCAGGTGTCTTCCTTAATGATTTTTGAAGTAAACATAAGAACGACTTTTACATTGTTAGTAAAAATGTCAAGATAAATACTTACAGGATTGAAGTGACGTAGGTTTGCTTAATTATCCATAAAACAGCTTTTAGAAAAACTGTTAAAATATGAGTATCAAATATGATCTGCGTGATTTTTACTGTACATTTCTGCCATATGGACATCCCCTCGACTGATAAGCTACTCCTAAATATAATGTAGAAACTTTAATTTTCTGTGAAGATGTTTTGCAACGACTTGTATGGTGAAAAGCGCTATACAAATAAACATGAATTGAATTGATCCATCAGGCTTCTGAGGAATGTTTATTTGTTCATCTCTCAATCATCACTTTATTGCACTGTATTATTATTATTATTATTATTATTATATGTTTGGACACTACAGAGCTTTGAATAGAAAACGCAGCATTTCAATCTTGCTAGACATATAATAGGGAGATATAGTGACAAATGATATTAACAGGCATTTTTAAGTAATCTGTTATAAGGTCTCATTGATTTAAATTACAAGCTATCAGAATTGCATCTTACTTTTTGACCATATAAATACCAGCCTCTGCACCAAATTGCATGTTTGAGCATCTGAACAAAACTGAGGTGTTGTTCCTCCTCGAGCTCCATATTCTCATTATGTCATACTGTATGAGCCATAAAAGCCTGGTTATCAAATCACACAAAAAAAAAAAACATAAAACACACTTGCACACATTAAGATTTTCTTTGATATTTTCTCTAAAGATCCAATAGACTGTTCCGTTTCAAAACGTAGGTTTTCACACGTCAAGCTTGACAGGGTTAAATGATATATTGTGTTGCACCAGCATTTAATGGAGCATGCGGAAGATAAAGCGATGCAGCTGAGCGAATGTTTGCTACATTGTGCAAGCCCATAAACACACGCCATGCACAGCTGCATCGGTCCAAATAGCATTTCGACCACAGAAATCACAGTCTAGCGATGTTTCACGCCATGCATGTCATCCAGCGCTGCATTAAATGATTTATACGACTCTGTCCTACCGTGGTGTATGGGATCCACTGTAGCTAGCTAGAGTCAGCTAGCTCCCGGCCTGCTGGGGAAAATCTGGCCTCTCCGTCCCCGTTCTCACTTCACAAAAAGCGATCGATTTAAATAGCGATCCATCTATTTCTAATGTAATGATCGCGAGGGGTGGCGACGAGTAACTTAATCTGTCCGTTCATATGTATTTCAATTGATAATACCGCGGTTAACCGTTAACGGGCTCGATCAAGCTGACTGTCAAGCACAACGATTAACGTCTTCTCTTTAAACGACAGCCCGATATTCCGCCTCTGCCGCGCGTATCTGCATCATTTTTCCCTCATGCCGTCGGTGTCATGCGTTCAGCTCGTCTCTTTCTGTCATCGACAGGTCCATCCCTGTTTTTCTGTTCCTGTCTCGTTCGCTTTTTGTTCAGGACTTCATGATGGTGGAGCGGGGCGGGAGCCGACCGGAAACCGGAAGTGCGGGTGAAGCGCAAATTAAGGGTTTCATAACGTTCTCTAAATATGCATTTCATTACAGTACAGCCTCCACACACAGACACAGCCTGCGCTTTTCTAGTGGCGTGAAATGAGGAGACAAAGTCCCTTTCCAGGTTTGAGTCTTATAGTCAACGACGTAAATCGAAAGCATGTTTATAAATGGAACAGCTTGCACAAACAACAGAGAAGCAACGCTATAATATTTTTATATGTTTATATAAGCATTATTAAACCCATGTTACGTTATTGTTCACGCAAACATTTTTGCTTTAAAACTATTAATAGTAAAGTTCAATAGGTTTCACATCCAGCATCATAAGTATGGTGCTACTTTTATTTGCTGTTCAACTGATTGCTGATTAGTCACCATATGAATGGTACATATATTAATACCTTTTGAAAGGGTACCAGTGACAGCTTTTCTACCATTTATTACAGAGAGTGATTAAACCAAATAATGTGTGTAATTTTGTGAGAATTACTATATACCTATAGTAAAAATACATGTGCAACTCATAGGTCTAAACTGGTAATAAAAAGTAACACGTTATATTTGGCTTGACTTTGGATAATAATAAGTAATAATTACACCGCCCTGCATCATAATTGCTGAATTAAATCCACTACTTGTTATTCCCTGATTTTGAATCCAAACATTGTGCTTGTTTTGTTTACTACACACCTTCTCACAAAATATGATGCATTTTGAAGCATTTTGACGACCATTTGTAAGGCAAAGAAGTCTTGTTTTCTCCCTTAATATTAAAAACTGCCATAAATACATAATTTCTGAGCCAGTTGCAGCTGTTTGTTCAACTGCCAGCCCATTTTCACATATATGAATGATTCTGAAGATATAACTTTATGCCTAATTGTCCTGAATAAAAACGTTTCCCCCTCCTTTGCAGATCAAAAATAGTGGAGAAATGTATTGATATTTTTTAACTCAGCATCATCAAATTAGCAACTTTGCAAATCAGCACAAGATGCATGGCAGGTTTAAAAATAAGTCATTTTAGCAAATGTCCAAGTATCAGTACAGTCGATCCGTTTCCAGGTCCCAGCACGTTTAGTGAAAAGACAACATGCCTAAAAAATGTAAATGCATCTAAATATGAGCCACTGAAAGTTAAATGATGAATATGAAACTTGCTATGCGACATGCTTTGGCATGAAAATACTGTTCTCACTGGAAGAAGTTGGATATAGTGACTGCAAGACGAGAAACAAGAGTTAACACTCGTCCACCGTTTTTTGTTTTTTGACCATAAAATGCTCTTTAAAAACAACAAATTTGAAATCACCATGACATTGCACATACAGATTATGAGTCTGAAGTTTATTGTAAATATGTTATTATATTTATTATACACTCTATTATAGCTATTATTTATAAAATGCCTTCTAAAAAGTACAAAAAGTGCCTTTGGATGACATTAAAGCAGGACCTTAAGATGAATCAGCCCATCTGTCTCTGATCTGTTTATCCGTTTATGAAAAGTGATGCCTTTCATCCTTCTTATCCTCACTTTTTTCGACATTCTCATCTCCTCAACTTCTCTTTGAACTTCATCCTGGGTCACCATGACACCTAAATATCAGCCTCTCACCCCTCAGATTCTCCTCATGCTGTCCCTTACGTAACCTTTCTGGCATCACTCCCCAGCCAAAAAAACATACAGAGGAAAATAAATAAATAATATTAAAATCTATTAAGTTGCCAAAGCTTCAGACCTAATCCCTTATGCAAACAGATTTGTGAAATTTGGGTACGATTCGTAGGATGAAACCATACATTTATGTAACAGCAACAAGGTAAATCGTTAAAGGTCATGAATCTGTCAAAAAAACAATGAAGGTTAATAACAATTCTGTATGTCTTCTGACATATTCACATGTACTCTGGACTTATGATCTATACATTTTGTATGAAATCATTACGATAACTCTAATGTTGCAGTCTGTAGATGATCATAAAGCTCTGTGACACTTCTGAAAAGAGAATTTTTCTGAGAAATTTCTTTGAACAGTTCATGGAAAGGATTTACCATATGCTATTATGAATTAACGCTCTTGTAGAAACAGCAGGGGTGTTTCGTTGAATCCCTATTTGTCTGTTTCCTTGCTTGTGGAAACCGTTGCAAGCAGGAGATGATCTCTTCAGATGAATCTAATATATATTATTAGTATGAATGCAATGTTAATGTGGAAGATGCAAATGAAATACCATGCATTATAGAAGAAATTAAAAATGTTAAAAACCTACAATTTTACAGTCATGAAATTATGGCTATTATATTAAAATAATACATATTTTCCATAACCTTTCTGTGTGGTGCTTGAAAAGAACAGATTATGGATTAGGATTATGTTGTTTATAATGTTCATTAAATAGAAGTAACCTGTTCATTGGTTACAGTGAAAGATTACGTTACATTTAATGGGATGTAGTTTTTCAATAAAACATTGAAAAAATGTGAAAAGTGTACAAAGAATCCTCTTATCATTTATAGTAAAAAAATAAAACGGTCAGAAGTTCAAGTGTGACGCATTTCATTCGATTATATTTAAATAATCATGTTTCTTATGACTTTATTTAAGTAATTACACTCTAAAAAATGCTGGGTTCAAAACAACCCAGCCGCTGGGTCAAAACAACCCAATAGCTGGGTCAAAACAACCAATAGCTGGCTTTATGACACTTGTTTTCAGATCTGCTCATTATTTTTATATCACATTTTATTTTGTGTAGTTAACGTATACTTCATTATTTTAGTGTTGTAATGTAGTATTTATTTATTTTTGGTTTTGTTTTCTTTCTACATCATATCTCAAACATGCTCTTCATTGACACTGTTGGAAATCAATAGGCCTTTATATTTATATTATATATTTATAATTTCATAATTTAAAATTAACTTTAATTTGTAATTTAACCTTTTATTTTATTTTGTTGGCTAACGGTAAATTTAAAATACAAAGTATTAGGTTTGGTATGCTGAAATTGACAGTGTTATTTTAGTATCACTGATATACTTTATTAATATATTTTGAATTAGGTTTTATATTTTTCATTTTAATTTTACTTCAAGTTTTAGTAATTTCATTGTGTGTTTTCTCAGTTTATTAGTTTTTTTTATATGTTTCAAGTTTTAGTTATATAAGATTTATTTTAGTACATAAAGTTAAACGAAGTATAAATTGTTTGTTGAAATGTTGCTGAAAAAGGTTTATTTTTATGTTTTATTTCAGTTCATGTTTATTTTATTTGAATTAATGAAAAAGGTTTTTGGTTTTATTTTTTACTGATATATGAACAAACTGTAAAATATGCAAACTGCCATGTCATAATGCCTGCAATGTTGTATTTTTACAGCAAATTTCTGGCAAACCCCAGGTTTTTTTGTACCTTATTAATTTAATTGAACAGGATATGTATTTGTACAGACACATGAAGCTAAGTGGAGCAGTTCATTCATTCCCTGTATTTCCTGTCTGAGTCTGATTGTTGATCATATCATGCTGTCCAGTGTTCAGACTGATGTCATTCTAACCCCTCCCTCCCACGTTTACTTCCATACAGGATACAAAAACCCTCATGAGCCGAACCAGTCAACCAGAGGCCACCAGCTGTCTAAGGAGGAAGGTCAGCAAACACCAGGACAAGACTGCAAAAAAAAGAAAAGTCCAAGAAATAAAGACCATTTTGATGAATTTCACTTCAGACTGAGGGTAAGCATATTTTACAGTTCTAAATATTGTCATGCACCATTCAAAATAATATGCCTTTACTATGACTTGAATGCTTTTATTGTGTAATGAACTGATGAATAAACTAAGTTTTGTATAATGAACAGTTTTGCTCCATAAATCTGTTATTCAAACACATCTGCTATACATATTTATGCATTAAAGTTGCAGGGTCTTGTAAATCCTTGGTCGTAACACCAGCTTTGGACTCCCGCCGATCACAGACAGCTGCATCCTAATATTCACAAATATGACTGCATGCATCTTCTTACGGGGAGCAAAAATGGTAAGTATACTGAATTTCTACAGTTACAGTCATTAGAAGATATTTCAGAGTTGTTTTCTTATAGTTTTTGCTATTTTAACATTGTCCTATTTTATGAACACAAGACAAAGTATTTGTTTATAGAAAATAGTTTTTAAACAATTTTTAAATACAAAATTAGAATTTTAAATACAAATAGAATTGTTAGTTTTTATTATGTTTTGTATTTTTTTTATTCCGTTTCATTTTAAACCTACATTTCAGAAAACTATTTTTTTAATTATTATTATTATAGTTTATTAGTTTTTTATTAGTTTAGTTTTATTATGAAACAAATGCCTAATAAAGAAAAAAACAGAAATAATGTGCAATTAGACAATTTTTATTAATGGATTTGTGTTGTATTGCTTTATAACATTGTCCCATTTTATGAAGAGTCAAGACAAATTATATATTTTTAAAATATTTGTAAAAAAAAAAAAAATGTGTATTTTTTATTTTTATTAGTTTTATTACGTTTCTTATGTTTTTTATTTGTTTAGTTTTATAATAAAACAAAAGTCTAAATTGTCAAATGTAAAAATTGTCATTAATGGATCTGTGTTGTATTACTTAATAACGTTATTCAATTTTATAAGTTTTAAATAAAAATATTTAATACTTAAATTATTTTATTTAATTGTTTTATACATTTTTATTAGTTTAGTTTTACAATTTAAAAAAATGTCTAAAAATGAGAAAATGGAAATGCTGTGCAATTAGAAAATTGTCATTAATGGATTTGTGTTGTATTACTTTATAACATTGTCCCATTTTATGAAGAGTCAAGACAAATTATATTTTTAAAATATTTGTAAAAAAAAAAAAAATGTTTTCATTTTTATTAGTTTTATTACGTTTCTTATGTTTTTTTTATATGTTTAGTTTCATAATAAAATAAAAAGTCTAAATTGTCAAATGTAAAAATTGTCATTAATGGATCTGTGTTGTATTACTTAATAACGTTATTCAATTTTATACGTTTTAAATTAAAAACATTTTATTGTTTTATACATTTTTATTAGTTTAGTTTTACAATAAAAAAAAAAAGTCTAAATATGAGAAAATGGAAATGCTGTGCAATTAGAAAATTGTCATTAATGGATTTGTGTTGTATTCATTTAAAATACAGTATTATTTATTTGTTTCTTTTCATTTTTTATTAGCTTTTATGTTTTTCTGTTTTTTTTTATTATTATTATTAGTTTCGTTTTATTATGAATCAAATGTCTAAATAGGAGGAAAACCAGAAATGCTGTCATTAATGGATTTGCGTTGAGTTACTTTATTGTCCATGTTTGGCCTGATTCAGCAGACACGTAATCGTATTCAGCCCCACTAAATCACACTAAACCCTTAGTCACATTCAGCCCACAAACCCTCTAATTCATATGAAAATGGGAGGAACGTGCCATTGAGTGTTGTCTGCTTAATGGGATATATTACAATGCACTGCTTTAAAAGCATTCTTGCCATTATCAAAATGAGTAAAACAGGCCTTTTAGATTAATCTAAAAACCCCTAAACAGACACAGAGACAACCAGACAACGTGAAACATGTTTGAGAGGCTTAACCTGTCATTTTGGTTTTGCAGGACAGAGAATTGGCAGATGATGAAATTGAAGGTAAACACACCTGTCAGTTGTGATATCTGGATATGATCTCTACTAATGTCAAAGCTTAGACTGAAGTATGCAACACTTTAGAGATATTACTAATATTTTTAAAATAATGTCATTTTATTTAGAAAAACTTTATTATTAAACATTAGTCACATTCAGTATTTCAGTAAGAACTGTATGACAATAAATATTGGAGAAAACATTTTTAAAAAAAAATTTTTTTTTGCATAATAATAATAATTATTATTAAGAACTGTATGGAGATAATTATTGGTAGACATTGCAGGGATCTTATTTATTTAAATAAATCATTCCAATTAACATTTCATGGCATTATGTTTATTATTGGAATGTAAAAAGTGCTTATATTTACCTTGATGAATGTTTCTTTGTTCTCAGAGCTGAGAGAGGCATTTAATGAATTTGATAAAGATAAAGATGGTCTAATTAGCTGTAAGGACCTGGGAAACCTGATGAGGACGATGGGTTATATGCCAACCGAGATGGAACTGATCGAGCTGGGCCAGAACATCAACATGAATTGTAAGTGGCTTTAAGAAAAATTAGAAATCGTCTTACTCCTAGTACTTGATTGGCATGATTGTTTTGCATACAATGTAAAAAAAAGTAAAGTAAAAG
>NW_015542451.1:2107597-2110550 GCF_001515605.1 Sinocyclocheilus anshuiensis
GATCTATTTTTGCTATTTCTTTGTCTCTCAGTGGGAGGGAGGGTCGACTTTGAAGACTTTGTGGAGTTAATGGCCCCAAAGCTTTTGGCTGAAACAGCAGGCATGATTGGTGTGAAGGAACTGCGAGATGCTTTCAAAGAGGTGAGAAGACAAACTAAACTGAAACGTGTTAATCCACAATGACACACAGTTAAGATTACTTGGCATTTAGTGGATTCGCCCAAACAGAAAGTGGCGAAACTCTCACCTGGCTTCAGTCAACTTCACTTGACCTGTTACCACAACATTATGGGGTGGAGGGGAGGGTGAAGCCCTTGCAGTTAATGAACTGAATTTGCTGTGGATGAAAAGCAGCTCAGTGATTCTCTGTTGGTGGGTTGCGACCCAAGGGTGCAGGTCACAAGCAGCATGGAAAAACAATGCTAATGCAAATGAGAACCAGTGAGCTAAATAACAAGCAACAGACATCTAATTTGCCATATTTTCATCACAAAATCTTTTTTCCCTCATCTACAGTTTGATATGGACGGCGATGGCTCGATCACCACCGAGGAGCTGAGGTCCGCTATGAGTAAACTACTGGGAGAACACATGAACCACCGAGAGATTGATGCTGTCGTCCAAGAGGCGGACAATAACGGTGATGGTACGGTAGATTTCGAAGGTGAGAAATGACACTCATTTTCAATGCATGACAAATAAAGCATATAGATACTCACACTTCCTACACATAAGTGTGAAATGCTTTTCTGTTTTTTTTTCTTCCTTCTTGCAGAATTTGTGAAGATGTTGTCAAGCTGCTGAGAAAATCCTCTTGCTGGATGCTGCAGATACAGAAAACATATACGACTGCACTCACAACAGCATTATGCATATCCATAAATATAATAGCAATGTACAGAATGATTTCTCCCCCCCGCAAGCTATGCAAAAATCTCAGGCTTTCAATGCAATACAGAGTTACTGATCTGAGAATTGGAAGTGCAATAAAAATGATAAACGCAAGTCTAATATTATAATGCTTATGTATTTACATTTATAATAGATATTTGCTCAATAAAATACTAAATTAGGATATAAAAGATATGGGGTCATGTTTTTTTCTTTGTGTTTGTGAATGTGAAAGGCCTGGTTCCAGAATCAACCACTGAGTGTTTTTCTGAAATTATTAAGGGCGCTTTTTTATACCTTTTTTAACATTTTTGTCTCGGTGCTCTGTCATTTCATCCTAGCCGTCAGATCGTCCTACAAGGGCTAATGCCTCATTTTTGTCACGCTGAACAACACATACTGTATTTGCATTTCTGTAAGGATAGGTGTAGACATTAATATCTGATAGGTAGCCTTTTTATTGTTGAATTGTGTTCTGTACTGTTTTAATGTGAGGTAGCAAAATCGTCAGAACACCGTCTATTGCTCTATTGCCAATCATTTCAATTTCGAGAAATAATCCCGCATTTATCTCACAAAGTTTCGTTATAATCATGTCTACACTGTATAATGAATCTCTTATTTACATCGTGTTTACACTTTGTTTGTTATAATAAGAAGATTCACGAGCTTGAAGAACAAAAACTTCAGTGTTTTCAGCAGTGAGTGAATTCTTACTAACGTAAACGCCTCTGATTGGCTAATGCGTTCAAGAAATCAACAGATGTGTCTGTGATTGGCTACTTCGCTCAACGCTGAAAAACACACGTTTGAAAAACCTTTGATGTACTCCGGAGCACAGACACAAACTTTTGCCTATTTCGCCAATATCCTATTATTACAGCTTTAACTGAGGGTGCTTAGCAGAAATAGTATTAGTAGTAATTTTAACATTTCTGTGGTCATGCTGATCTGGGTTCAGTCTCCTAATCTTTATGACTGAGACCTTCTGATTAACTGACCCCTGAACTGACCTCTGCTCTTCAGCACGGTCCGCTGTCATCAGCCTCGACAACATAATTTTTATGCATTATGCTAGATCCTGCAGATTTCCAGTAACTAAATATCTCCATTAATCTGTTGATTCTCAGAAAAAATAAATAAATCTGAAACAGGCCATGCAATCTATGTACTAGGCCGCTGCAGAGAGCAGATGGTGAAGACCAGAAATCACTTTTAAGGGAAACTTTCTTTGGAAGCTTAAGGGGATAATGGAAGGATGATGGACTGAGAGGCACTGAAAGATTTTGGACCGTGTCTGAGCAAATTGATATACTAAAAATAATGGATTTAGTGAAAAAAAAAAGGAAACACACGAGACACGTGTTTGAAATGGTATAAATGAAGGATGGACTGATATAGAAACGTATGGCACAAGCTGATTTATTGAATTTTATCTCATTATAAATAAAATATAATAAAATGGTGCTACAGAACTCCATAAGATATTATTTGAAGTCACATAACGTAAACTGTATATAACACACATAGAAAAGTAAACTTATAATTTTAATAAGAATCATTAAAAAGGAGAACAAAATGTATTTAAAAGACCAGTACTGGTTTATTTATTCCTTATTTTTGTGACATGTTGTTCTCTGTTTGTTTGTTTATAAGTAAATAGACTGGCATAGAAAATGTAAAATAAAATAATAAAAAAAAAATTATAAAATAGTGCTCCAATAATCCAAAATATTATCTGGAGTCAAATAATACAAATGTTAATTATAAAAAATAGCTCCAAATTAAATGAACACTTTTTAGACATTACTGGATTTACTCAAAAGTATTGTTATTATTATTATTAATGGCAATAATAATAATATTATTATTATAGAAATATAATATGGAATAATAATATTGCCATGGAATTAAAAAAATAAGATAATAATAATAATAATAATAATAATAATATGGCCATGGATTTTGCTTTTTAATCTATTTCAGACTTTTTTCCTCACAATTCCGAGTTCATATTGATTGATTTTTATTTATTTTTTTTGCCATATATATATATATATAT
>NW_015542451.1:2110605-2121420 GCF_001515605.1 Sinocyclocheilus anshuiensis
ATATATATATATATATAGCTAAATTGAATGGTGTAGAAAATGTAAAATTAAATTACATTAAATGATTACTCTATTATTACTCTATAAGATATATTATTACTCTATAAGATATTACCTGGAGTCAAATAATACAATTTGTATATAAAAAATTAGAACAGTCAACTTTTTAAAATAAGAATCATTATAAAAATAGCTCAAAATAAATGAACACTTTTTAGACACTGGATTTACTCAAAATGAATAATGACAATAATAATAATAATAATAATAACAACAACAACTCTGCAATATAAAACGCTTATTGTCCTTTGAAAAAGCTGATAGATTTTGGAACTGATACAAAGAACTGGCACTGCTAGTAATCTGCCACTATAATTTCAAAATGGTTAAAAATCATTGTGATTACTCTGCCTGACCGAGTCACTAATCACTGCCACTCATTCTAATACAAGGTGACAGGAATGACTACCAACTTCAAGAGAGACCTCGAGGAAAATTGAAATAAATATCACAAAACCCTGAATGACAGAGCTCATGAAAATCAGACAACAGAAGAGAGGACACCGTGTGATTAACGAATGCTATGAAATCCCAAAACATCCTGGATCAGCCTGTTCTAGGGCTCTAATGAGAGGGAGAGAGCGAGAGTAAATAAAGAGAGAGAGCGAGAGGGATAAAGAAAGGATCAATGGAAGGCCACTGGAAGAGAGTCATCAAGTGATATTTAAGAGATGAAAACGAAACGGGATTGCTGTGATTCCTCATGCATGAGACACCACAGATAAGATAAAACTTTGGTAATGTAGTTAGAATTTGCTGATTTAAGGGTGAAGAAAATCCCGAAAAGTAAGCCAGATATCTGAGAGAGCAAAGATAGTATGCTTAAAATCCACAGACCAAAAATAACAAGGACATTGATCTCAGGATATGTGGTCATCCCTGTTGTTGTGTTTGTAAAGTCACTTTCCTGCTGTTGTCAGGTTACTGTCTGTCTTTTGAGGGTCATGGAAAGTGAGGAGACCTACATGAGACACAAAATTGAAGTTTAGATAGTCCCTCCAGTTTTTTTGCGATTCATTGATCGCAGAGCACAAAATGAATGCAAAATCAACAAAAAGTCACTTTTTTGCGATTCTGTGTAATTTTCCATTTAAACGCAAAATAATAGCAAATAGTGCTGTATTACTTACAGTTACTGACATGTTAAGCTGATAAAGACATTTCCATTAAAAAGTGCAGGACGTGCCTGATGTTAAAAAAGTATGGAAGCTCATTTTGGTCATGGAATTTAAAAAAAACAATAATAATTGTGCCTTTTTATATCATATTTTGGACGTTTTTTCTCTTGCAATTTCAGGTTTATATCACAATCCAGACAGAGAAGAAAAGTCATTGCGAGATGTAAACTCAGAAGTGTGAAAAAGTCAGTTTGTATCTCACAATTCAGACTTTTTTCTCCCTCAGAATTCTGAGTTTACGTCTCACAATACTGTTTTTTGTTTCCACAACAAAATAAATAAATTAAAAAGGTAACTGCAACTTTTTTTTTCTCGCAATTGCAAGCTTATATCTCACAATTCCGAATTTAATTCCGAAGATAATATCTCAGAAAAAATCTGAATTGTGAGATATAAACTCAAAACTGTGAGAGAAATTGAGATTTAAAAAGTTGCAATTACCTTGTTATATTTTTATTTAATTATTATATTTTTATTTTATATTTTTAACGGAAATGGCTTTTCATGAAGGAGACCTGAATATGACAAAATAGTTCAGATAGCTCCTCCAGTTTTTCGCGATTCAGCAAACATGGAACACAATGCAAAATCAACGAAATATTTGCTAAATAAACTTGCTTAAATTTGCTTAATAAACTGCAAAAATCGCAATACTACTTAATGTTAGTATGATAAAGAAACATGCATAAATGAGAAAATACAGCACAGGACGTGCTTGATGTTAAAAATAGTTATTATGCGAAAATAATTCTCAAAATTGCGGTCCATACACACTGACTGACACACAGCTGAAGCGCTCACACAGAAATGCGCGTGAATGTTCAAATAGACACAAAGTTATGCAAAATTGCCCATCTTCGCAAGTAATTACATATTCACGACTGTTATGTCTTAAATGAACGTAAACAGTTGGGAGAAAATCTGATGTGTATCAATATATTGGATCTATGCATTCTGTCTTAAAGTGAGAGCAGCCTAATATACCTGCTGCTGACTGTGTCATTAATGTTAATCAAACAACAAAAGAAAAAGTTTGATAAAACACGAAATTAAACAAACTTTCTGCATTTTGTTTAGTTTTTTTCAGTCATGACAATCATCTAATGTCATATATAATATGGTAAGTGTACTATCCTAATTATAAAAAAATAACGGTTACACTTTATTTTAAGGTGTCCTTGTTACAGTGTAATTATGCATATAAGTACTGAGTAATATTAACTAACTACATGTACTTATTATATGGTTAGGATTTGGGTTTGGCTTAGGGTTACTTGCATGCAATTATGTATAATTAATTAATAGCAAATAAATAAATAAAATTGTGAAATCCTGCTGGGACTGTTTGAGGCATTTAGTTCTTTACACCAAAAAAAGTCACACACACTTATAGTTTGAGCATCTGGGTAGACGTCCCACTCAGTGTATGTGGTTTGCAGAATAGCTCGATTTGACCAAACAAACCTATCCAAAATCCTCCTTTGCATGAGAACAGCGGTTGTTATATTTGCTTGACAGCTGGGATTGGAGGGCTTAGGTCACAAATTACCCAAAGTAAACTAACACCCCATTTCCCTCGCACACAGAATTATACAGCACATCTGTCCCGCACAACTGCCCTCCGCTCTAGTCATGCTGTCTGGTGCCAAGGCCAAGATTCATGCCCCAAAGTGCTTGATTAAAATCTTATATAACACGTACTGCTTTTTGTGTCTAATCTGGAATCCAACATGCCTTGTAATCTTAAAGCTGCACTATATTTGTGAGACTCTCTCCCTGTAGGAACAAAGAAACATTTAAGAAGCATTTGGTGGTTGGAGAAGAGCAAGAATAGCTCCATATGAAGAAGCTGATGAAGAACATGAGAACATAAGTATAATCAGAGCGTGAACCAGCTGGATGCAGAGATGATGGATCTTTAACACGAAAAATACACTCTAAAAAATGCTGGGTTGTTTCAACCCAACTTTGGGTCAAATATGGACTAACCCAACTTTTGGGTTAAAAATGTAATGTAAAAATTTAACCCAACGGTTGGGTTAGTCCATATTTGACCCAATGTTGGGTTGAAACAACCCAGCATTTTTTAGAGTGTAGAGCGTTTAATAGATACAGGATAGATGATGATGATACATTTGATTTATTTTGCACTATTCTCAAACCCAAAGGGCTACACAATGTACGGTAATTCACAAATACAAAAACGTAAAAACCATAGATAAAATAAAACAGAAATAATGCATTCAGAGACAATAAGCATCTTTAAAAAGATTCATCTTTAAAGACTTCTTAAAACAGTCTAGTGTTGGGGATATTCTAATCGCCAAATGAAGTTTATTCCACAACGGTGAAACAGAAGGCACGACCATCCATTGACTTCAGTTTAAATGCAGGCTGCTGAAGAGTAGAGGAGTCAGAAGAGCGGAGAGAGCGAGTTGGAGTGCAAGAGCAACTATACAGAGATATGCCGGAGCTATCCCATGAAGAGCTTTATATGTTAAAGTCAATACGTGCTCGTACTGGAAGCCAGTGCGGTTCATAAAGAACAGGGGAAATATGCTGGCGAGCGGTTGTGCATGTCAGTAGACACGTGGCTGAGTTTTGAATAGACGGCTTGATATACTTGTCAGGGAGACCCGAATAAAATTATGTCATGACTATGGCCTCTGGCCCATCATTTCAGTTTTATGTTTTATCCCCATAAATCTCTCTCTCTCATTCATGATACTGTGCCTTCTGCACAGCAGGTCAGACAGCAGCATTATTGGTTGATCAGGGTCATGACCTCTGACTCCAATCAGCTTTTTCATAACCATGTTGTTGTTGTTGGATCCTGGGGAGAAGGAATGGGATGGAGCATCGAATAATTATAGAAGTAGGAATATTTGTATAGATATGTGTGTTCGTGTGTAAGAATATAAAAATGCAAAAACAAGGAAGAAATTGATTACAAATAAACCATGACTGCATAACAGCAAAAGTAGGTGGCAGTATGCACACAGGATGCAAAGCGCCAAAAAACGGAAGAAGATCAACGGAAATGACGTGTTACGCAATATTACGTTCTCATGCTCTGTTGAGTGTCAGCTGCCGCTTCCGTTCGCTCGTGGAAGTTGCATTTCCAGTGAGTTTTTAATGTAATACAAGTTGTTTAATTTGCTTCGAGTAATATTGATATGCAGAGCGCTTGACGATCCTTCTGACTTGTGCTTTATAGAGTTTAGTGCAGTGTTGTTACCTGATGATGGCAGTGCAGACTACAACTAACGTGACAGCTATTAGTTCATAAATCAAGGAGCATACGCATATGAGATAATGAAATATGCTTTTGCACTTTATTTCTATAAGCAACGTCTGTGTGTAAATATTTCATTTTTAGGTGGTTTTGACTAGAATACTCCCTGAAAGCCTTACTACTTTTATTTAATTAAGGTCATAATTTTTTTAGTTCATATATCATCATGTTTAGGAGACATTCAAGAAACAAATGCATCTCATTATCGCACATGTATTTTATTTATACATGTAACATCTGAGTGACATTATATATATTATAATTTTTGTATTTTAATAATATAATCGATTATTTCCATAATATTTATTTGATGGAAATAATAAATAAATAAAATACATTTATAATTTACTAATTTTGTATTATTATGAAAATATATTTTTTTAATTAGGTAATTATATATGTAATGTCTGAGTAAATATTATTCTACTTTTTAGGTTTGGGCATGGTTTTGTCTTAATACCCCATGACAACAAAATTTTGTGACTTTAAGTCCAAGTCTCTTTTAGCTTTGATAACTTGGGTATGCTAGTGTTCTCCTAAAAGTCCTGCACTTGGCACATTGTATGTCTGATGTTAGAAACAAGTTTCTAAAAGTTAAGATTTCTCTCTTTCTTTTACAGATTTTCCCTCCCTCATGTTCGCGACATGTAGAGAATTTTCTGGAAGACTGTTCCATTTAGGCTTCAACCTCAGCTGTAGCATCTCCTTCAAAACCAGCACGTTTCACCCTATTGCACAGCTTTCTACTTCCCATCACCCCCTTCTATCAACGTCCCGTTTTCCTGTACTCAGGTCTGCTAGAGTTATTCGTTACCTTTCTGATTTCACCCATCCTACTGCATACATGGATTTAAAGGGAGTGCTGGAGGTTCTCGAGCAGCTCGCTCCACTCTCATTGGCTGAATCGTGGGATAACGTCGGCCTGTTGGTGGAGCCCAGCAAACCCCGTCCAATCAAAACAATCCTGCTAACCAATGACCTGACCACGGCCGTCATGGACGAAGCTGTAGCGATGAATTGCGACCTCATTGTCTCATACCACCCGCCACTCTTTCGCCCTTTCAAGCGCTTGCTTCAGAAGGACTGGAAGCAGCGGTTGGCTGTCAGAGCAGTAGAGTGCGGTATTGCCATTTTCTCCCCGCACACTTCATGGGACAGCGTTGAAGGTGGCGTTAACGATTGGCTAGTTGGAGGAATGGGTAAGAACACGTTTTTTCTTTAGTCTTGGTCAAAATAGTCAGTTATTTTTACATGTTCCTCTATCTGCAGGAAGCGGGAAGGTGTCGGTATTAAGTCAAGCCCACTCTAGCAGCCCGCAGAAACACAGGCTTGAGTTCTTCTGCGTGAACGATGAAGAACTAAACAGTCTTTTGGAGCAGCTAAGACACATAGAAGGCAGTGAAAACGTCCAGTGCTCCGCATTAAGGTAAGCATACCTTTGCATATAGTCATGTACATTAATACATTGGTATCCATTCAACCAGTGCTCCATATTGATCTTCAGAAATGAAAGTGGAGGGCAGCAGGTGAATCTCATCTTTAACAGTTTAGCACTGACTGCTGCAGTGCAGATTCTGGTTTCACATCCACATGCCAGCAGATCCCTGAACATCACACAAGTCCAACAGGTGAGTCGACATCAACACTTTCATCTCTACAGATTGTTATTATTTTGGTATTTGTCATACTGGTCATCTTTGACCTGTAAGTAAATTATTACTTCAGTTGGGCGCATTCAGCAAGCACGCATTAAATTGATCAAAAGTGACAGTAGAGTAATTTATCGTGTTACAAAATATTTCTTTAAATTTTTAAGTGCAATCAAGTTGTTAGTTCGTGTTAAGTGCACTGAACTTCATTTGACCACATTGAATATCAGGTAGAAGATACTGAGACCATTTTGACAAACTTGAGAGAAATTGATATTTTTATTCAGCAAGGATGCATCAAATTGATCAAAAGTGACAGTAGAGTAATTTATCGTGTATATCGTAATTTTTGAACTTTTTATTCATCAAAGAATCCTAAAAAATATTTATCATGGTTTCCACAAGCATATCAAGCAGCACAACCGTTTTTATCAACACTGATGATGATAATCAGAAATGTGTCTCGAGCAGCAAATCAGCATATTAGAACGATTTCTGAAGATCATGTGACACTGAAGACTGGAGTAATGATGCTGAAAATTCAGCTTTGATCACAGGAATAAATTACATTTGACTATATATTCAATTAGAAAATAGCTATTTTAAATTGTAATAATATTTCATAATATTACTGTCTTTAACTGTATTTTTGCTCAAATAAATGCAGCCTTCGTGAGCATGACAGACATCTTTAAAAAAAAACATTGAAAACAACTTACCAACCACAAACCTTTGTTTGTACATCACGAATGGCACAAGCATAACTGAACACAAAATGCTTGCGATTGCTCTAAAAACAGCCAAAAAATAAGATAATATTATGTACTACATTTATAATTGCATTAAACTGTAGGGTAGTGGAGATGAGGAACAGGTGAATCTTGTCTACTGATAATCATAGCAGTTGAATAAAGGTGGAGCTGCATAATTAAGAGGCAGAGCTCCAGACCACATGACACAAATACTATAACAAAGTGTTTCATTACATTTGATGTATTCTAAACATTGAAAATTTTTTTTGCAAGTAAATAATTCTATTACCTAACTTTCGTTTGAAGTTGATAATAGAAATATATTTATGCATTTTAGTTTTACCTGCCTCACATTTGTTCTTGAGGACATCTTAATCGATTTCACTGCCTGTTTTCTTTGTTTGTTTCTGTATTCTAGCCTCCTTTGTTGGGTTGTGGTCAGGGGCGACTCGGTGTTCTGGATGAGCCAGTGTCTGTTTCTACAGCAGTGCAGAAAATGAAGACTCACTTGGGTTTGCCCCATTTGAGACTGGCTCTGGGGGACCAGCAGACATTAGGTGGGGTATGAGAGAGTATCCACCTTATTTTTACCTTAAGAGCGGATGCAGACATTTTTGAATTGAATGCAAGGCTTCCCGTGTGAGCCGCATAAGATAGGCCATTACACTTGAAAAAAAAAAAAATGGTGTAGGATTTACTTTTCACTCAGAAATTGCTAGTAAATTTCATAAATTATTACAAAGAAATGGCAAGTAACACATTGAATAAATGTGAAATTTTGAGGTATAAAGACTGAAAATAGTGTTTTCTTGATAAACGTGCTCCAATAATCTGCTTTATTTAAAACTTTGAAAAATAATTTTTTCAAAAGGTATGTTATTTGATATTATAAGCTGGTATTTGTTATTATTTTAATGTATTATCATAATCATAAACTAACTGGTTTGTAGAACAAATAGTTTTTCATCATTTACTAGACTGTTATTGCTCTAGTTATTTGCCTACAGCAGCTAACTCATCTGAAGTCTCACACATTCACAGAAAAACAGTCAAACAATCCAAACAGCTGAAACACAGATGTGATGCATGTGTGATTATTGTCACCTGGAAATGACGTCATAACTGCATTTCTATGATGTTCTAGACTCTCTGGTGAAGACGGTTGCAGTATGTGCAGGGTCTGGAGCTTCTGTCATACAAGGCGTAAAAGCAGACCTTTACATCACTGGTACATCACAAATGCCAAAAAACAAAACAAAACTGACGTTCACCAATTTATTAAAGTCTAAGAATTAACACATTTAAGAGTACAAAAAAATTTGGAATTATCCCAAGCTTTTTTTTTTCAGGTGAGATGTCTCATCATGAGGTTCTAGATGCTGTTTCTAAAGGCACGAGTGTGATTCTCAGTGACCACAGCAACAGTGAGAGAGGCTTCCTGGCCGTATTCAAACAGAGACTGAATGCACGACTGGGCGACACGGTTACTGTGGCGATCTCCCAAAGAGACCAGGATCCACTACAGGTGGTCTGATTTCATCCGGTCGCACATTTAGTATTCAGTCAAGAGTCGACTGAATATATGAATATATCATAAAGAATTTTCATCGTCTGAACTTGAAAGGGATAGTTGACCAAAAAAATGACAATTCTGCCATCATTTACTCACCCTCAAGTTGTACCAAATCTGTATGAATTTCTTTCTTCTGCTGAGCACAAAAAGATATTTTGAAGAATGTTGGTGACCAAACAGTTTCTCCATTGACTTGCACTGTATTTCGTTCCAAACTATTGAAGTTAATAGGGACCAGCAACTGTTTGGTTACCTACGTTCTTCAGAATATCTTCATTTGCGTTCAGCATAAGAAAGAAATTCATACAGGTTTGGAAAAACTTAAGGGTGATTTTTGGGTAAACTATCCCTGTTGTAAATGTAAAAGTAACATTGTCCTATAAATAAACTTTATTATAAAAAAATATTGCATAAAATTCTATTCACAGTTGTTATTTTAAGGTGTATTTATTTGGTCCTACTTTATATTAGGTATCTTTAACTACTATGTAGTT
This sequence comes from Sinocyclocheilus anshuiensis, assembly GCF_001515605.1. Taxonomy (NCBI): domain Eukaryota; kingdom Metazoa; phylum Chordata; class Actinopteri; order Cypriniformes; family Cyprinidae; genus Sinocyclocheilus; species Sinocyclocheilus anshuiensis. Next base: position 2,119,607 of record NW_015542451.1, read on the forward strand.
AAGTCAGAAAGATTAATTGTTAGGTACAGTGTACTTATTGCATTCATGCAATTTTGCAAAACACTTTAGTTGCTGTTGAGGTGGGATACAGGTAAAGTTAAGGCTAGGAGAGTGGTATGGGTAGGTTTAATGGGTAGGTAGGGTCAATGGTGTAATTGTAGATGTAATTATAGAAATGAATTACAGATGTAATTACATGCAGGTGTTTTTATTAAAAAATACATTTATATATAAGTACAATGTAAAATAATACAATGTATGTACACTAAGTGCATTGTATCACATGATTAATTTAAATGTTAGTACGTAGTTTTAATTATCTATGGTAACATTCTATTTTCGATAGTCCACTTTAGACATTCTACTAACTATAACTACCAGTGTTGGGGAAAGTTACTTTTAAAAGTAATGCATTACAATATTGCATTACTCCATGAAAAAGTAACTAATTCTATTACTCTGTTACTTTTTATGTAAAGTAATGCATTTACGTTACTTTTGCATAACTTTTTGTCACCTGGGTTGGGCTTGTTTTTTAGTTTTTATATAACAAAAAATCCAAAAGTTATTTTTGGCAAATTTAAAGGCTCTTTCATATCAAAAGTGAAATTAATCAGCCTCTGGCATGAAGTCCTCTTCCTCTGCATCTCACTGCCAGTTTCTCTCAACACAGGGACAGGAGACGTGTCAGTGAATAAATGGGAAAACAATGTAACTTGCGTTACTTATTTGAAAAAGTAACTCCGATATCTTGTTGTAAATTTAAAAGTAATGCGTTACTTTACTAGTTACTTAAAAAAGTAATCCGATTATGTAACTTGCATTACTTGTAATGTGTTACCCCCAACACTGCTAACTACATATCAAGTACTAGTCCTTAGAGTATTAGTAGACTGTCTGCTTAATATCTGCTAACACTTTATTTTGATGGCCCCCCATAACGTAACAGTCTACTAATACTTCAGTGAGAGTTAGTTGACATGTAGTTACCTATAGTAGAATGCAATTTACTTATAGTAGAATGTCTAAAGTGGACTATCAAATTAAAGTGTAACCTTATCTATTGGCAAGGCAATGTTTACTGTTCCCTTTGAAATAACTGATAGATGGAGGTGGAGGTGGAGGGTGTTTTTTGATGTAGTTTGTCAGGAGGGTGGGATAGTCAGACATAACGCCTGTAGCTCCGACTGCAAACGCAGCTTCCATATCGCTCTCCTCATTGCACACAAACAGCTGCACCTGAGATGGCAAAATGAGATTAAATTAATGGTTTTGCTTTGGATTGGAACCGTTTTTACCTTTATACAACTGTGGAAAGTCACATATTCACCTGCAAGCCCCTCTTGATCAAGTGCTCAAACAATGATTTTCGCATTGTCAACCTAAGCATCAATAAACACAGTCAGTCGCACATTACTAAACTGAAAAATGAATTGACAGCTCTAAGACGAATGTCACTCACTTCTGAAGTAGATACACTACAAATCTTTTCTTCAGAATGGCTTCTTCTGGAATATAAGTCCTGAGAGATCAGACATAACACTTGGATTAGTATTAGTTAAATGCAATGCAAGTAAATACAGTTAATAAGGTCCCATTAGTTAATGCCTTAAGGGGTTAGTTCACCCAAAAATGAAAATTAGGCTGTTTCACTCACCCCCGAGGCATCCTAGGTGTATATTGGCGCTTTTCCACTGCGTGGTACGACTCGGCTCGGTACGGCACGGCTCGGTTCGGCTCGGTTTGCGTTTCCACTGCAGTTTAGTATCGCTTTAGAGTGGGCGGGATTATTCACATCATTATAGTTGCGCCGC